>NC_092149.1:83017079-83024579 GCF_045791955.1 Oncorhynchus clarkii lewisi
CTGTCTCTCTGTCTCTCTCTCTCTCTCACTCTCTCTGTGTCTGTCTCTCTCTCACTCTCTCTCTCGCTCGCTCTCTCTGTCTCTCTCTCTCTCTCTCTCTGTCTCTATCTGTCTCTCTCTCTCCCTGTCTCTCTCTGTCTCTCTGTCTCTCTCTCTCTCTCTCTCTCTGTCTCTCTCTCTCTCTCTGTCTCTCTCTCTCTCTCTGTCTCTCTGTCTCTCTCGCTCTCTGTCTCTCTCGCTCTCTGTCTCTCTCTCTGTCTCACTCTGTCTCTCTCTCTCTCTCTCTCTCTCTCTCTCTCTCTCTCTCTCTCTCTCTCTCTCTCCCTGTCTCTCTCTCTGTCTCTCTGTCTCTCTCTCTCTCTGTCTCTCTGTCTCTCTGTCTCTCTCTCTCTCTCTCTGTCTCTCTCTCTCTCTGTCTGTCTCCTGCTTTCTCTCTCCCTCTCCGTCAAACTCTGTCTCGTGTGATGTTAATAGAGAGCCACAGTAGGGATATGACAGAAACACTCTAGTAAAAAGTAATCTGTCTAATTCTAATTACCGAGGTCAAAGTTCAGTAACAGTAAAACAGCGGTACCATTTGTAACAGTGAGAGTAAAAGCAATGGTAATATCTGTAACAGTTCCTCCTCTACCCCTCTTAACGTTCTCTTACAGAACCCAGGGTCGCCAACAGTGAGTCGTCTCGGCTTAGCTTTGAGTTGAACGACCATCCCGGAGGAACATCAGCGACAGATGCCCCAAGCGCTGTCGGCTCCAAGCGCACAGAAGACTGATAGCATTGTGTCTTTATTTATTGATTATTGATCAGGTTAGATATTCCTGTTGCGGTTCAGCCCTTCTGCTGTTTGAGAGTCACAACCTGCCATTGTGACGATACGGAGGAGATTTAATATTAACAAAAAGTTAAACCCTTTGAAGGAGTGATACAAATGTGGAATTTGATAAGACCTGTACAAAAGAGCTTTTCAAAAAAATCTATTTGACATTTCTGTTGGAGACTTAGAAGAATGGATATTGGCCTGTCAGGGATTACTGGAATGCGTAGGTCACAGAGCATTACAAGAGCGACCACAGATGTCAGAACTTTTCAATGTTAAATGAAAAACTCCATGACCAGGATTAAAACACAGAGTAACAACTCATACACAATGTTTTGGTTAAGGAGAGTAACAACTCATACACAATATGTTGGTTAAGGAGAGTAACAACTCATACACAATGTTTTGGTTAAGGAGAGTAACAACTCATACACAATGTTTTGGTTAAGGAGAGTAACAACTCATACACAATGTTTTGGTTAAGGAGAGTAACAACTCATACACAATATGTTGGTTAAGTAGAGGAGAGAGTAACAACTCATACACAATATGTTGGTTAAGGAGAGAGGAGAGTAACAACTCATACACAATATGTTGGTTAAGCAGAGAGGAGAGTAACAACTCATACACAATATGTTGGTTAAGCAGAGAGGAGAGTAACAACTCATACACAATATGTTGGTTAAGGAGAGGAGAGTAACAACTGATACACAATATGTTGGTTAAGGAGAGGAGAGTAACAACTCATACACAATATGTTGGTTAAGGAGAGGAGAGTAACAACTCATACACAATATGTTGGTTAAGGAGAGGAGAGTAACAACTCATACACAATATGTTGGTTAAGGAGAGGAGAGTAACAACTCATACACAATATGTTGGTTAAGGAGAGTAACAACTCATACACAATATGTTGGTTAAGCAGAGGAGAGGAACAACTCATACACAATATGTTGGTTAAGGAGAGTAACAACTCATACACAATATGTTGGTTAAGGAGAGGAGAGGAACAACTCATACACAATATGTTGGTTAAGGAGAGGAGAGTAACAACTCATACACAATATGTTGGTTAAGGAGAGGAGAGTAACAACTCATACACAATATGTTGGTTAAGGAGAGGAGAGTAACAACTCATACACAATATGTTGGTTAAGGAGAGTAACAACTCGTACACAATATGTTGGTTAAGGAGAGTAACAACTCATACACAATATGTTGGTTAAGGAGAGGAGAGTAACAACTCATACACAATATGTTGGTTAAGGAGAGTAACAACTCGTACACAATATGTTGGTTAAGGAGAGTAACAACTCATACACAATATGTTGGTTAAGGAGAGGAGAGTAACAACTCATACACAATATGTTGGTTACGGAGAGTAACAACTCGTACACAATATGTTGGTTAAGGAGAGTAACAACTCATACACAATATGTTGGTTAAGGAGAGGAGAGTAACAACTCATACACAATATGTTGGTTAAGGAGAGTAACAACTCATACACAATATGGTGGTTAAGCAGAGGAGAGGAACAACTCATACACAATATGTTGGTTAAGGAGAGTAACAACTCATACACAATATGTTGGTTAAGGAGAGTAACAACTCATACACAATATGTTGGTTAAGCAGAGTAACAACTCATACACAATATGTTGGTTAAGGAGAGGAGAGTAACAACTCATACACAATATGTTGGTTAAGCAGAGGAGAGGAACAACTCATACACAATATGTTGGTTAAGGAGAGTAACAACTCATACACAATATGTTGGTTAAGGAGAGTAACAACTAATACACAATATGTTGGTTAAGGAGAGTAACAACTCATACACAATATGTTGGTTAAGGAGAGTAACAACTCATACACAATATGTTGGTTAAGGAGAGTAACAACTCATACACAATATGTTGGTTAAGCAGAGGAGAGGAACAACTCATACACAATATGTTGGTTAAGGAGAGTAACAACTCATACAAAATATGTTGGTTAAGGAGAGGAGAGTAACAACTCATACACAATATGTTGGTTAAGCAGAGGAGAGGAACAACTCATACACAATATGTTGGTTAAGGAGAGTAACAACTCATACACAATATGTTGGTTAAGGAGAGCAACAACTCATACACAATATGTTGGTTAAGGAGAGGAGAGTAACAACTCATACACAATATGTTGGTTAAGGAGAGTAACAACTCATACACAATATGTTGGTTAAGCAGAGGAGAGGAACAACTCATACACAATATGTTGGTTAAGGAGAGTAACAACTCATACACAATATGTTGGTTAAGGAGAGTAACAACTCATACACAATATGTTGGTTAAGCAGAGTAACAACTCATACACAATATGTTGGTTAAGGAGAGGAGAGTAACAACTCATACACAATATGTTGGTTAAGCAGAGGAGAGGAACAACTCATACACAATATGTTGGTTAAGGAGAGTAACAACTCATACACAATATGTTGGTTAAGGAGAGTAACAACTAATACACAATATGTTGGTTAAGGAGAGTAACAACTCATACACAATATGTTGGTTAAGGAGAGTAACAACTCATACACAATATGTTGGTTAAGGAGAGTAACAACTCATACACAATATGTTGGTTAAGCAGAGGAGAGGAACAACTCATACACAACATGTTGGTTAAGGAGAGTAACAACTCATACAAAATATGTTGGTTAAGGAGAGGAGAGTAACAACTCATACACAATATGTTGGTTAAGCAGAGGAGAGGAACAACTCATACACAATATGTTGGTTAAGGAGAGTAACAACTCATACACAATATGTTGGTTAAGGAGAGCAACAACTAATACACAATATGTTGGTTAAGGAGAGTAACAACTCATACACAATATGTTGGTTAAGGAGAGTAACAACTCATACACAATATGTTGGTTAAGGAGATGAGAGTAACAACTCATACACAATATGTTGGTTAAGGAGAGTAACAACTCATACACAATATGTTGGTTGAGGAGAGTAACAACTCATACACAATATGTTGGTTAAGGAGAGTAACAACTCATACACAATATGTTCGTTAATGAGAGGAGAGTAACAACTCATACACAATATGTTGGTTAAGGAGAGGAGAGTAACAACTCATACACAATATGTTGGTTAACCTCTTTATCCTACCCCCTCCTTTTTCGAACATTCTGTTAAAAATCGTGCAACATTTCAGCGTCCTGCTACTCATGCCAGGAATATAGTATATGCATATGATTAGTATGTGTGGATAGAAAACACTCTGAAGTTTCTAAAACTGGTTAAATCACGGCTGTGACTATAACAGAGCGTGTGTTTCATCGAAAAGCGCAAGAAAAACTGGTCACTGAAATCTGAAAAAAGTATCCATGCGCCCCTTTCATGGATTATTTAAAGGAAACCAAATTTAATATGGAGACGGATGCAATTCCTACAGCCAAAAACGTCATTTTCATTGACAAAAATCCTTTGAGACATTACAAATAGATCCTTGATTCCATCCAGCCTACCTCAATCGATTTTGCAAGATTGAAAAATGGACACTGTTTTCTTTTGTAGCTGCTATTGAATACAGATCGCCCAGTGATCAATTTGATCGCTTATTAACGTTTACAAATACCTAAAGTTGGGTTATAAAAGTAGGTTGAAGTGTTTTGTCAAAGAATATAGGCAACTTATATCATTTTTAAACATGACGTTGCGTGTTGGAAGAGAGCTTTTTTCGTGATGCAGACAGGCTATACAAATGGATATTTTGGGCATTCATGGACGGATTTAATCGGGAAAAAGACCAATTTGTGATATTTATGGGACATATAGGAGTGCCAACAAAGAATATCATCAAAGGTAATGAATGTTTTATATTTTATTTCTGCGTTTTTGTGTAGCGCCGGCTACGCTAATTCTTTTGTTTACGTCGCCTTCAGGCATTTTGGGGTGTTGCATGCTATCAGATAATAGCTTCTCATGCTTTCGCCGAAAAGCATTTTAAAAATCTGACTTGTTGGCTAGATTCACAACGAGTGTAGCTTTAATTCAATACCCTGTATGTGTGTTTTAATGAACGTTTGAGTTTTAACGAGTACATTTAGCATTTAGCATAGCGCATTTGCATTTCCAGGTGCCTACTTGAGACGTCTGCGTCTCAAGTAGGAGCAAGAAGTTAAGGAGAGTAACAACTCGTACACAATATGTTGGTTAAGGAGAGTAACAACTCATACACAATATGTTGGTTAAGGAGAGGAGAGTAACAACTCATACACAATATGTTGGTTAAGGAGAGTAACAACTCATACACAATATGTTGGTTAAGCAGAGTAACAATTCATACACAATATGTTGGTTAAGCAGAGGAGAGTAACAACTCATACACAATATGTTGGTTAAGGAAAGGAGAGTAACAACTCATACACAATATGTTGGTTAAGCAGAGGAGAGTAAGATACCAGCAGACAGACAGACAGACAGAGAGACAGAGAGAGACAGAGAGAGAGAGACAGACAGACAGACAGACAGACAGACAGACAGACAGACAGACAGACAGACAGACAGATAGACAGAGACAGAGAGAGACAGAGACAGACAGACAGACAGACAGACAGACAGAGACAGACAGACAGACAGACAGACAGACAGACAGACAGACAGAGAGAGACAGAGAGAGACAGACAGACAGACAGACAGACAGACAGACAGACAGACAGACAGACAGACAGACAGTGAGAGACAGAAAGAGACAGACAGACAGACAGACAGACAGACAGACAGAGCTAGGCCCAGGTTAATTTGATCTAACGTCAGCAGGGGAGAGTATCCATGTGAACCCTCCATAGGCGTCTCTCACATGCCTGTGAGTTATTCCCCAACTCCTACAGAGCTCAGGGGGATCCCACAATTAAGCAGCAGCAGCCCGCGGAAACAGGATATTGTGAGAGACCTTCGTGTGTTTGAATTGGGGGTGAAAAAAGACAAGACAAGTGTAAGTAAGTGTTCCCCCACTTACTTATGGTACGGTTTGTGAGGGGTTGAATGTTGGGTTGATTACCCATTAAACCCATTAAGTCCAACTTTGTGAAGTGATTGGGTTTAGAATTTTATAACAATGGTGTGTGTGTGTGTGTGTGTGTGTGTGTGTGTGTGTGTGTGTGTGTGTGTGTGTGTGTGTGTGTGAGAGAAGGTGACTCAGAGAGAGGGTGACTCAGGTTGGGGGGGGGGGGGGAAGGCTGGCCCGTGGTGCATGCTGAGGATGTCAAGCCTGAGAACCAGACTGGACGGATTAACCACCACCCCACAAGACATCCGTGGGCCAACACAAACCCACAGGGGGGAGGGAGGCGGACTGGACTGGCACTCCTCAGACCACAGGAGGGGTTCTATCAGGAAGGGGGGGGGGGGGGGGGGTGGGCTGAAATGGATTGGCACTCCCCAGACCACAGGAGGGGTTCTATCAGGAAGGGGGGGGGGGGGGGGGGGGGTTGTATTTTGGAATGTGTGTTTGACAGGCAGGTGTGTGAAGGTGAATGTATGGAGGAGAGTGACTGGAAAAAACAGTACAGAGTACATCTAACCCTGATCTACCTGATGCCTATATCAACAGATCAGAGTACATCTAACCCTGATCTACCTGATGCCTATATCAACAGTACAGAGTACATCTAACCCTGATCTACCTGATGCCTATATCAACAGTACAGAGTACATCTAACCCTGACCTACCTGATGCCTATATCACCAGTACAGAGTACATCTAACCCTGATCTACCTGATGCCTATATCAACAGTACAGAGTACATCTAACCCTGATCTACCTGATGCCTAAATCACCAGTACAGAGTACATCTAACCCTGATCTACCTGATGCCTATATCAACAGTACAGAGTACATCTAACCCTGATCTACCTGATGCCTATATCACCAGTACAGAGTACATCTAACCCTGATCTACCTGATGCCTATATCAACAGTACAGAGTACATCTAACCCTGATCTACCTGATGCCTATATCACCAGTACAGAGTACATCTAACCCTGATCTACCTGATGCCTATATCAACAGTACAGAGTACATCTAACCCTGATCTACCTGATGCCTATATCAACAGTACAGTGTACATCTAACCCTGACCTAACTGATGCCTATATCAACAGTACAGTGTACATCTAACCCTGATCTACCTGATGCCTATATCAACAGTACAGAGTACATCTAACCCTGATCTACCTGATGCCTATATCAACAGTACAGAGTACATCTAACCCTGATCTACCTGATGCCTATATCACCAGTACAGAGTACAACTAACCCTGATCTACCTGATTCCTATATCACCAGTACAGAGTACATCTAACCCTGATCTACCTGATGCCTATATCAACAGTACAGAGTACATCTAACCCTGATCTACCTGATGCCTATATCAACAGTACAGAGTACATCTAACCCTGACCTACCTGATGCCTATATCAACAGTACAGAGTACATCTAACCCTTATCTACCTGATGCATATATCAACAGTACAGAGTACATCTAACCCTGATCTATCTGATGCCTATATCAACAGTACAGAGTACATCTAACCCTGACCTACCTGATGCCTATATCAACAGTACAGAGTACAACTAACCCTGATCTACCTGATGCCTATATCAACAGTACAGAGTACATCTAACCCTGATC
>NC_092149.1:83029579-83059579 GCF_045791955.1 Oncorhynchus clarkii lewisi
CATTGAATAACACATTCATAAATGACTATATCCCATAGAGACATTGAATAACACATTCATAAACAGCAAAACCGACAGTCAACTACATTTTTAAAATTGTATTTTATCTTTATTTAACCAGGCAAGTCAGTTTAGAACAAATTCTTATTTTCAATGACAGCCTAGGAACAGTGGGTTAACTGCCTGTTCAGGGGCAGAAAGACAGATTTGTACCTTGTCAGCTCAGGGGGTTTGAACTTGCAACTAGTCCAACACTCTAACCACTAGGCTAGCCTGCCGCCCAACGCTCTAACCACTATATCCAGGAGATACAATACCGTTCAAAAGTTTGGGGTCACTTAGAAAATTCCTTGTTTTTGAAAGAAAAGCTCATTTTTTGTGTATTGAAATAACATCAAATTGATCAGTAATACAGTGTAGACATTGTTCATGTTGTAAACTATTATTGTAACTGGAAACGGCAGATTTGTAATGGAATATCTATATAGGCGTAGAGAGGCCCATTATCAGCAACCATCACTCCTGTGTTCCAATGGCACGTTGTGTTAGCTAATCCAAGTTTATCATTTTAAAAGGCTAATTGATCATTAGAAAACCATTTGCAATTATGTTAGCACAGCTGAAAACGTTGTACTGATTTACAGAAGCAATACAACTGGTCTTCTTTAGACTAGTTGAGTATCTGGAGCATCAGCATTTGTGGGTTCGATTACAGGCTCAAAATGGCCAGAAACAAAGAACTTTCTTCTGAAACTCATCAGTCTATTCTTGTTCTGAGAAATTAAGGCTTTTCCAAGCGAGAGATTGCCAAGAAACCTGTACAACGCTGTGTACTCCTCCCTTCACACAACAGCGCAAACTGGCTCTAATGTACTTGTCCTCTTGCTCAATTGTGCACCGGGGCCTTCCACTCCTCTTTCTATTCTGGTTAGAGTGTCTAGTTTGAGAAACAGACGCCTCACACGTCCTCAACTGGCAGCTTCATTAAATAGTACCCTTCAAAACATCTGTCTCAACGTCAACAGCGAAGACGGCGGCTCCGGGATGCTGGCCTTCTAGGCAGAGTTGCAAAGAAAAAGCCATATTTCAGACTGGCCAATAAAAATAAAAGATTAAGATGTGCAAAAGAACACAGACATGGGACAGAGGAACTCTGCTTAGAAGGCATCCCGGTGACAAGAATAAATCAGATGAGCTAAATACCTTCTATTGCTTCGAGGCTAGTAACACTGAACTATGCATGAGAGCTCCAGCTGTTCTGGATGACTGTTTGATCACACTCTCCATGGGTTCTTTGAAATGCTTTGAAAGGCTGGTCATGGCTCACATCAACACCATTATCCCGGACACCCTCGACCCAATCCAATTCGCCCCAATAGATCCACAGATGAAACAATCTCTATTTCACTCCACACTGCCTTTTCCCACATGGACAAAATGAACACCTAAGTGAGAATGCTGTTCATTGACTACAGCTCAGTATTCAACACCATAGTGCCCTCCAAACTCATCTTTAAACTAAGGACCCTCAGACTAAAGACACTGCAACTGGATCTTGGACTTCCTGATTGGCCGTCCCCAGGTGGTGAGGGTAGGCAACAACACATCTGTCACACTGACCCTCAACACGGGGGCCCCTCCTTTACTCCCTGTTCACCCACAACTGTGCTGCCGTGCACGACTCTAACACCATCATTAAGTTTGCCCTGATCACCGATGACAATGAGACAGCCTATTGGGAGGAGGTCAGAGACCAGGCAGTGTGTTGCCAGGACAACAACCACTCCCTCAACGTGACTTAGTAACTGTTCACGGACTAGAGGAAGCGGACCCTATAAATATCGACCGGACTGTAGTTGAGCAGTTTGAGAGCTTCAAGATCCTCAGTGTCCACACCACTAAGGAACAAGCAGGGTACTAACACACCAACACAGTCATGAAGAGGGCACGACATCACCTCTTCCCCCCCAGGAGGCTAAAAAGATTTGGAATGGGCCCTCAGATACTCAAAAAGTCCTACAGCTGTACCATCGAGAGCATCCTGACCGGCTGCATCACTGCCCGGAATGGCAACTGCTCAGACCTCAAGTCACTACAGAGGGTGGTACGTACGGCCCAGTACATCACTGGGGCTGAGCTCCCTGCCATCCAGGGCCTCTATACCAGGCGGTGCACCACCCAAGGCATAGGCTGTTATCTTTGCTACAGCACGGCAAATGGTACCGATGAACCAAGTCTGAAACCAACAGGTCCCTGAACAGCTTCTACCCCAAAGCAATAAGACTGCTAAAAGTTAGTTAAATAGTTAAATAGTTAAATAGTTAACCAACCACCCGGACTATCTGCATTATTCTTTTATCTCGTCACATACGCTGCTGTTACTGTTTATTGTCTATCTTGTGTCCTAATCACTTTATCCCAACCTATATGTACATATCTACCTCAATTACCTCGTACCCCTGCACATTGACTAAGTACTGGTACCCCGTGTGTACTCTGAGTGTAGAAAACATTACGAACACCGTCTTAATATTGAGCTGCATCCCCTTTTGTCCTCAGAACAGTCTCAATTTGTCGGGGCATGGACTCTACAAGGTGTCGAAATTGTTCTACAGGGATGCTGGCCCATGTTGACTCTAATGATTCCCACAGTTGTGTCACATTGGCTGGATGTCCTTTGCGTGGTGGACCATACTTGATACACATGGGAAACTGCTGAGCTTGAAAAACCCAGTAGCGTTGCAGTTCTTGACACAAACCGGTGTGCCTGGCACCTACTACCATACCCCGTTCAAAGGCACTTAAATCTTTTGTCTTTTGCACCATTCACCCTCTGAATGACACACAAACACAATCCATGTCTCCTTTTGTCTCGAGGCATCCTTCTTTATTAACCTGTCACCTCTCTTTCCTCTACACTGACTGAAGGGGAAGTGATGTCATAGCCTTCACCTGGACTCACTTGGTCAGTCTATGTCTTTTGTCTTTCGTATTCTCGGTATACAGCCACGTTATCGTTACTCATTGTGTATGTGTTCCTCATGCCATTACTATACAAATGTTTCTGTTATTTCACTTATTTCCTCTCTGCATTGTTGGCGAGGACCCACAAAACACAAAGCATTTCACTGTTAGTCTACACCTGTTGTTTACCAAGCATTTCACTGTTAGTCTACACCTGTTGTTTACCAAGCATTTCACTGTTAGTCTACACCTGTTATTACCAAGGACCCATCAGTCAGCATTTCACTGTTAGTCTACACCTGTTGTTTACCAAGCATTTCCCTGTTAGTCTACACCTGTTGTTTACCAAGCATTTCACTGTTAGTCTACACCTGTTGTTTACCAAGCATTTCACTGTTAGTCTACACCTGTTGTTTACCAAGCATTTCACTGTTAGTCTACACCAGTTGTTTACCAAGCATTTCACTGTTAGTCTACACCTGTTGTTTACCAAGCATTTCACTGTTAGTCTACACCTGTTGTTTACCAAGCATTTCCCTGTTAGTCTACACCTGTTGTTACCAAGCATTTCACTGTTAGTCTACACCTGTTGTTACCAAGCATTTCACTGTTAGTCTAACACACAATCACACACTGACACTCGGCCCAGCTGCAATACACACTCACGCACACAGCTGTCACCTGCAACAGACACATACACAGCTCAAACTGAGAAAGAAACAAGCAGATATGTTGGCCCTTGTTAACACAGGTGTGCATGCACATTTTGTATGTGTGTGTGTGTGTGTGTGTGTGTGTGTGTGTGTGTGTGTGTTTGTATGTGTTTGTGTGTATGTGTGTGTGTGTGTGTGTGTTTGTGTGTATGTGTGTGTGTGTGTGTGTGTGTGTGTGTGTGTGTGTGTGTGTGTGTGTGTGTGTGTGTGTGTGTGTGTGTGTGTGTGTGTGTGTGTGTGTGAGAGAAATAGAGAGAGAGAGAAAGAGAGAGAGAGAGAGAGAGAGAGAGAGAGAGAGAGAGAGAGAGAGAGAGAGAGAGAGAGAGAGAGAGAGAGAGAGAGAGAGAGAGAGAGAGAGAGAGAGAGAGAGAGAGAGAGAAAGAGAAAGAGAAACAGAGAAACAGAGAGAGAGACAGAGACAGAGACAGAGAGAAACAGAGACAGAGACAGAGACAGAGACAGAGAGAAACAGAGACAGAGACAGAGACAGAGACAGAGACAGAGACAGAGACAGAGAGAAACAGAGACAGAGACAGAGACAGAGACAGAGACAGAGACAGAGACAGAGACAGAGAGAGAGAGAGTGATGACCTGAGTGAATTTGTGGCCAGGGGGAACGGGTGAGTAGGTGTGTGTGTGTTGTGGAGGGGTGGGAACTGAGAAAGACCAGAGGTCATGATAACATCAGGTTCACAGGACTGAAGAGCCTGGGAGAATCTCCCAGTATCTCTGCCTGATAGTACTGAGATCAGGACTGACCAGAGGATCGATAGAGAGAAAACACAGAAATGGCTAAAAGTATGTGTGTGTGCGTGCTCGTGTGTGTTGTAAATATGGGACAGCACCTGGTTTAATACGTCACTCATCATAACATGTGAGTGCAGCTGTTCTATTGTTTATCACAACAATATAAAAGATAACAGTTTTTATCACTTTAATAATTACATTCCTTTACAGTCCTATTGAATTGACCTGCTATGAACTCATATAACCGCAATGGAAGCATTGAAATAAGTTGAACTCAACTGTTCCACAGCATTGTGATGCTGAATACATCACAATGGACAAAATATGCTGTCTCACTGTTGTGTTTCGATGGCTATTCAATTTGTAGCTTATCTTTATGGATGTGTATTTACACTGTGGACAAGAAGCCAGCTGTCCGTCAATTCAGAATTGTTTTCAACCCTAAAAATGTTTATATGAAAAACTAAACATGGCATAAATAACGTCGATTTCACTGTTTCTATTCCTTAGACGAAAAAAATATAAAAAAATGCCACGGAAAGAAATGAAAAAGTCTGTAAAATTATTTTGCGGAAATAACATTTTCTGTGCGTCAGAGAGGCCTGAGTTTGCTCTGAAAGGGACTTTTTCTCTTCTGTATCACAGAAGCTGTAACTAAAACCATTAGTTGAAGACACGCGCACAGCCACCAGGTCAATAATGATTAAGATGTTTTCTGTTTTGTCCTGTCAGTCCTCTTCTCCTCTCCCACACCTGTCAGTCCTCTTCTCCTCTCACACACCTGTCAGTCCTCTTCTCCTCTCACACACCTGTCAGTCCTCTTCTCCTCTCACACACCTGTCAGTCCTCGTCTCCTCTCCCACACCTGTCAGTCCTCTTCTCCTCTCACACACCTGTCAGTCCTCTTCTCCTCTCACACACCTGTCAGTCCTCTTCTCCTCTCACACACCTGTCAGTCCTCTTCTCCTCTCCCACACCTGTCAGTCCTCTTCTCCTCTCACACACCTGTCAGTCCTCTTCTCCTCTCACACACCTGTCAGTCCCCGTCTCCTCTCACACACCTGTCAGTCCTCTTCTCCTCTCACACACCTGTCAGTCCTCGTCTCCTCTCACACACCTGTCAGTCCTCTTCTCCTCTCACACACCTGTCAGTCCTCTTCTCCTCTCACACACCTGTCAGTCCTCGTCTCCTCTCCCACACCTGTCAGTCCTCTTCACCTCTCCCACACCTGTCAGTCCTCTTCTCCTCTCACACACCTGTCAGTTAGTCATGTAAGTTAGCACAAGACCAATTTCACACGACAGCCCTCCGTGTTTAATCTTGCATGACAAATTAAAGCACAATAACACAATTAACGTGCGATAACAAGAGCCAGTATTTTCCCCGCCTCCTCTTTCCTCAGCAATTAAAGAGAACCAAAACATGTTGTTCTGACCCCCTCCCTCCCTCCACATCTCTTCCTCTGATGGTCACACATATACACCACCAACTGAGAGAGAAAGCAAACCTCTGCCTCCCCCTCTCTCTCCTTCCTTCACCCCTCGACCCCTCCCTAAGCCTTCACCCAGGCCTCACCCCTAAACTCCTCCCTAAGCCTTCACCCAGGCCTCACCCCTAAACCCCTCCCTAATCCTTCACCCAGGCCTCACCCCTAAACTCCTCCGTAATCCTTCACCCAGGCCTCACCCCTAAACTCCTCCCTAATCCTTCACCCAGGCCTCACCCCTAAACTCCTCCCTAATCATTCACCCAGGCCTCACCCCTAAACTCCTCCCTAATCCTTTACCCAGGCCTCACCCCTAAACTCCTCCCTAATCCTTCACCCAGGCCTCACCCCTCTACCCCTCCCTCCACCCAGGACAGGCCTAAAGCTAAAGCGGTCATGTGTAACGTAGGGCAACAAGGCTAACAAAGGAGAGAGAGGGAGGAGGATGAGGGAAGAGGAGGGAGGAGGGAGGAGGGAGGAGGAGGAATGGGAAGGAGGAGGAATGGGGAGGAGGAGGAGGAGGTATAGGGAGGAGGAAGAAGAGAAGATAGATCTATTTGGAAAATAATAATGTAGAGAGGTATGGAGAGGTGCAGGAAGAGGAGGATATGGAGGAGGAAGAGGAGGATATGGAGGAGGAAGAGGAGGAAGAGGAGGATATGGAGGAGGAAGAGGAGGAAGAGGAGGATATGGAGCAGGAAGAGGAGGATATAGAGGAGGAAGAGGAGGATATGGAGCAGGAAGAGGAGGATATGTAGGAGGAAGAGGAGGACATGGAGGAGGAAGAGGAGGATATGGAGGAGGAAGAAGAGGATATGGAGGAGGAAGAGGAGGAAGAGGAGGATATGGAGGAGGAAGAGGAGGAGTGAGACTGTGTTAGTCTGAGGGCTGATGAGCTCATGTCATCTATACTATGAGAGAACAGAGAAGAACAATAAAAGAGGGGCAGTTGGTCCGTAACGGTTAATTCCTCTGGTAAAGCCTGCAGACACCCCGGAGAGAGAGACATCATGATGGTGGGGGGGAAGAGAGTGAAAGGAAAAAGTGAGGGAGGGGGGGAGGAGGAGGATGGAAACCTTTGAAAAAGAGGATAAGAGAGGTGTACTTAGAAGGACTGAGATTTCCAAAGATAGTTACAGAGAATTTAGAGAGAGAGAGAGAGAGAGAGAGAGAGAGAGAGAGAGAGATAGAGAGATAGGGTACTGTCCTTAGCCCTGCGGAATTCTGTGTTTTTGTTACCTATGTTTAACCACCCTATCAGATAAGGGGCCGAGCTGACCCCCATTCAGGGGCGACGGGGCAGAAGTGATACCCTGGAACTCTGACTGACAGGCCTTGGATCAGTAGGGAGGTGATAGAGGATGCAGAGGGGTGTAGAGGTAAGGGGAGAGGGTCAGGAGTTGTGTTGTCTTTCAGGGGCTTTTGTCCGTTTGTCAGTGTCCCTCTTAGAGCCAGGCCAGCTGACCTATGGACAAAAGCTGACAAGGCAATGAGGCACAAACACAACATTTACACTGCTCACTTTGCTTATTACTTGCTCACAGACAACATTAGAACAGAGTCTAAAACTCACACACAACACTAGAACAGAGTCTAAAACTAACACACAACACGAGAACAGACTCTAAACTCACAACACAACACGAGAACAGACTCTAAACTCACAACACAACACGAGAACAGACTCTAAACTCACAAAACAACACGAGAACAGACTCTAAACTCACAACACAACACGAGAACAGACTCTAAACTCACAACACAACACGAGAACAGACTCTAAACTCACAACAAAACACGAGAACAGACTCTAAACTCACAACACAACACGAGAACAGACTCTAAACTGACAACACAACACGAGAACAGACTCTAAACTCACAACAAAACACGAGAACAGACTCTAAACTCACAACACAACACGAGAACAGACTCTAAACTCACAACACAACACGAGAACAGACTCTAAACTCACAACACAACACGAGAACAGACTCTAAACTCACAACACAACACGAGAACAGACTCTAAACTCACAACAAAACACGAGAACAGACTCTAAACTCACAACAAAACACGAGAACAGACTCTAAACTCACAACACAACACGAGAACAGACTCTAAACTCACAACAAAACACGAGAACAGACTCTAAACTCACAACACAACACGAGAACAGACTCTAAACTCACAACAAAACATGAGAACAGACTCTAAACTCACAACAAAACACGAGAACAGACTCTAAACTCACAACACAACACGAGAACAGACTCTAAACTCACAACAAAACACGAGAACAGACTCTAAACTCACAACACAACACGAGAACAGACTCTAAACTCACAACACAACACGAGAACAGACTCTAAACTCACAACACAACACGAGAACAGACTCTAAACTCACAACACAACACGAGAACAGACTCTAAACTCACAACAAAACACGAGAACAGACTCTAAACTCACAACAAAACACGAGAACAGACTCTAAACTCACAACACAACACGAGAACAGACTCTAAACTCACAACAAAACACGAGAACAGACTCTAAACTCACAACACAACACGAGAACAGACTCTAAACTCACAACAAAACATGAGAACAGACTCTAAACTCACAACAAAACACGAGAACAGACTCTAAACTCACAACACAACACGAGAACAGACTCTAAACTCACAACACTAAAACAAATGTTAATACTGGGCCCGATAATGAGAGAAGAAGTAGGAGGAGAAGGGACGGATAGGGGTGAGTTTCCCAAAAGCAATATGCCAGGTTCTTTCTCTCAACAACCAAACCACACAGCAGTAGAATAACAATCTCCAATGTGTGAACAAAATTGATCAAATTAAGCCCTTTGCTGTTCTCTGAGTGGAGTGGGTCTGGGTCATATAGCCAGATGGACAGTGGTCACACTGGTATAACATACAGACATATAGACAGATGTATATAGACAGACAGGCAGTGGCTCCATCAGGCCTGGGAACTCTCTCTCTCTTCCCTGATTCCTGCAGCAGGCTCATGGCTAGGTTTGCTGTATGACCGTATATGAGTGTGTGGCTCTGGAGCCCTTTGTCCCCTTTGTCCTGCAGGGCTGATCCTACACTGATAGTGTCTGCCTGGCCAGGAAACAGGACAATGCCAGGCAGGAGAGGAGGAAAGACTGGATCAACCAACCCCCACTCAGATGCAAAGAGAGAGAGAGGATAGGAGAGAGAGAGTGAGAGTGAGAGAAAGAAAAAGAGAGAGCGACAGACAGAGAGAGAGAGAGAGAGAGAGAGAGAGAGAGATAGAGAGAGCAAGAGAGCAAGAGAGACAGAGAGAGAGAGAGACAGAGAGAAACAGAGAGAGAGACAGAGAGAGAGAGACAGAGCAAGAGAGCAAGAGAGCAAGAGCAAGAGAGCAAGAGCAAGAGAGAGAGAGAGACCGAGAGAGAGACAGAGAGAGAGAGAAACAGAGAGAGAAACAGAGAGAGACAGAGAGACAGAGAGAGAGAGACAGAGAGAGAGAGAGACAGAGAGAGAGGGGCTCCTGGGGCTCTGTTCACAAACACAAACACAAACACACCCTACAGAGCCCCAGGACAGCAGCACAATTAGACCCAACCAAATCATAAGAAAACAAAAAGATAATTACTTGACACATTGGAAAGAATTAACAAAAAAACAGAGCAAACTAGAATGCTATTTGGCCCTACACAGAGAGTACACAGCGGCAGAATACCTGACCACTGTGACTGACCCAAAATTAAGGAAAGCTTTGACTATGTACAGCCTCAGTGAGCATAGCCTTGCTATTGAGAAAGGCCGCCGTAGGCAGACATGGCTCTCAAGAGAAGACAGGCTATGTGCTCACTGCCCACAAAATGAGGTGGAAACTGAGCTGCACTTCCTAACCTCCTGCCCAATGTATGACCATATTAGAGAGACATATTTCCCTCAGATTACACAGATCCACAAAGAATTTGAAAACAAATCCAATTTTGAAAAACTCCCATATCTACCGGGTGAAATTCCATAGTGTGCCTTCACAGCAGCAAGATTTGTGACCTGTTGCCACGAGAAAAGGGCAACCAGTGAAGAACACACACCATTGTAATACAACCCATATTTATGCTTATTTATTTTATCTTGTGTCCTTCACCATTTGTACATTGTTAAAACACTGTATATATATAATATGACATTTGTAATGTCTTTATTGTTTTGAAACTTCTGTATGTGTAATGTTTACTGTTAATTTTTATTGCTTATTTCACTTCATATATTCACTTTATATATTATCTACCTCACTTGCTTTGGCAATGTTAACACACGTTTCCCATGCCAATAAAGCCTTTGAATTGAAATTGAATTGAATTGAGAGAGACAGAGCAAGAGAGCAAGAGAGAGAGACAGAGACAGAGACAGAGACAGAGACAGAGACAGACAGACAGACAGACAGACAGACAGACAGACAGACAGAACAAGAGAGAGAGAGGAGGGGGGGGGGCTGACTGACAAACAATGACAATTTCATGAGATATTTCACAAGATATTTCCACTCGCAAAATTGTGAGTGAGCCCACTCCCTTGGCTGAGAAGCAAGCCCTTCTTGACACCACACCATCCTCCAAAAGTCAGGTGCACTCACACCTGCCTGCTGCCATTCTTGAGCAAGCTCTGTACTGGTGGAGCCCGCAGCTGAATCAACTTTAGGAAAAATCGAATCAAATTGTATTCAAATTTTATTTGTCACATACACATGGTTAGCAGATGCGAGTGTAGCGAAATGTTTGTGCTTCTAGTTCCGACAATGCACTAAATAAGAGGGACTTTGAAATAACAGGAGACAGTCCTGGCACTTGCCTGACTTCTTGGGCGCCCTGAAGCCTTCTTCACAACAATTGAACCACTCTCCTTGAAGTTCTTGATGATCCGATAAATAGTTGATTTAGGTGCAATCTTACTGGCAGCAATATCCTTGCCTGTGATGCCCTTTTTGTGCAAAGCAATGATGACGGCACATTTTTCCTTGCAGGTAACCATGGTTGACAGAGGAAGAACAATGATTCCAAGCACCACCCTCCTTTTGAAGCTTCCAGTCTGTTATTCGAACTCAATCAGCATGACAGAGTGATCTCCAGCCTTGTCCTCATCAACACTCACACCTGTGTTAACGAGAGTATCACTGACATGATGTCAGCTGATCCTGTTGTGGCAGGGCTGAAATGCATGGTAAAGAGGAACTTTGAAATTAATTGCAATTCATCTGATCTCTCTTCATAACATTCTGGAGTATATGCAAATTGCCATCATACAAACTGAGGCAGCAGACTTTGTGAAAATGTATATTTGTGTTCTCAAAACCTTTGGTCACGACTGTTTGTCTACTTTCCTTTTCATTGAAATCTGTGAAAAACTCATTATTTTGCGCAGAATCTAGCTAGCTACTATTTGTAACTGTGACGTATGTCAGCCTGTCAGTCATTGCCTGTCCACGTGCAGTTGTTATTTATATGTGCCTTCTTGTGGGATATTATTTTAATGTCACAGCGGTGGGAGTTAAATCATTACACAAAGGTGAGTATTCGTTTGGGGTTTTAGTTTGAAATTTGAAGCAAATTCTTTTTTTTTTCAAAATTTTCAAAATAATCAGGTTGTGGGCCGCATACGGCCCCCGGGCCGAGCTTTGCCCAGGCCTGCTACAGAGGATCAGTATAACTTACCATAGTGTATCTGTATAACTTACTGTAGTGTACCTTTGGTTCAGGCCTGCCTTAAAAGTATGAACACAAAAACTTTGATGAAACGTTGAATTTGGCCTTACTGCTATTAACTCATATAAACTCATATGAACGTCTTTTTGGGTATGACGCTACAAGCTTGGCACACCTGTATTTGGGGAGTTTCTCCCATTCTTCTCTGCAGATCCTCTCAAGCTCTGTCAGGCTGGATGGGGAGTGGTGCTGCACAGCTATTTTCAGGTCTCTCCAGAATGTTCGAGTGGGTTAAAGTCCGGGCTCTGGCTGGGCCACTCAAGGACATTCAGAGACTTGTCCTGAAGCGACTACCGTTGTCTTGGCTGTGAGCTTAGAGGCATTGTCCTGCTGGAAAGTGAACCTTCAAATCAAATCAAAGCAAACTATTTCTCACATGCACCAAACACAACAAGTGTAGACCTTACCGTGAAATCCTAACTTTTAACATCAGCTATCTGAGCAGCTAACCGATCGCTGCAGCTGTCCGTCTGTAACTAGCCCACACAGTCCACCTACCTCATCCCCATATTGTTTTCATTCACCTTTCTGCTCTTTTGCACACCAGTATTTCTACTTACACACCATCATCTGCTCATCTATCACTCCAGTGTTAATCTGCTAAATTGTAATTACTTCGCTCCTACGGCCTATTTATTGCCTTACGTCCTTACTCATTTTGCACACACTGTATATAGGATTTTTTTTTTCTGTTGTGTTATTGACTGTACGCTTGTTTATTCCATGTGTAACTCTGTGTTGTTGTTTGTGCCGCACTGCTTTGCTTTATCTTGGCCACGTAGCAAGTTGTAAATGAGAACTTGTTCTCAACTAGCCTACCTGGTTAAATAAAGGTGTTCTCAACTAGCCTACCTGGTTAAATAAAGGTGTTCTCAACTAGCCTACCTGGTTAAATAAAGGTGTTCTCAACTAGCCTACCTGGTTAAATAAAGGTGTTCTCAACTAGCCTACCTGGTTAAATAAAGGTGTTCTCAACTAGCCTACCTGGTTAAATAAAGGTGTTCTCAACTAGCCTACCTGGTTAAATAAAGGTGTTCTCAACTAGCCTACCTGGTTAAATAAAGGTGTTCTCAACTAGCCTACCTGGTTAAATAAAGGTGTTCTCAACTAGCCTACCTGGTTAAATAAAGGTGTTCTCAACTAGCCTACCTGGTTAAATAAAGGTGTTCTCAACTGGCCTACCTGGTTAAATAAAGGTGTTCTCAACTAGCCTACCTGGTTAAATAAAGGTGTTCTCAACTAGCCTACCTGGTTAAATAAAGGTGTTCTCAACTAGCCTACCTGGTTAAATAAAGGTGTTCTCAACTAGCCTACCTGGTTAAATAAAGGTGTTCTCAACTAGCCTACCTGGTTAAATAAAGGTGTTCTCAACTAGCCTACCTGGTTAAATAAAGGTGTTCTCAACTAGCCTACCTGGTTAAATAAAGGTGTTCTCAACTAGCCTACCTGGTTAAATAAAGGTGTTCTCAACTAGCCTACCTGGTTAAATAAAGGTGTTCTCAACTAGCCTACCTGGTTAAATAAAGGTGTTCTCAACTAGCCTACCTGGTTAAATAAAGGTGTTCTCAACTAGCCTACCTGGTTAAATAAAGGTGTTCTCAACTAGCCTACCTGGTTAAATAAAGGTGTTCTCAACTAGCCTACCTGGTTAAATAAAGGTGTTCTCAACTAGCCTACCTGGTTAAATAAAGGTGTTCTCAACTAGCCTACCTGGTTAAATAAAGGTGTTCTCAACTAGCCTACCTGGTTAAATAAAGGTGTTCTCAACTAGCCTACCTGGTTAAATAAAGGTGTTCTCAACTGGCCTACCTGGTTAAATAAAGGTGTTCTCAACTGGCCTACCTGGTTAAATAAAGGTGTTCTCAACTAGCCTACCTGGTTAAATAAAGGTGTTCTCAACTGGCCTACCTGGTTAAATAAAGGTGTTCTCAACTAGCCTACCTGGTTAAATAAAGGTGTTCTCAACTAGCCTACCTGGTTAAATAAAGGTGTTCTCAACTAGCCTACCTGGTTAAATAAAGGTGTTCTCAACTAGCCTACCTGGTTAAATAAAGGTGTTCTCAACTAGCCTACCTGGTTAAATAAAGGTGTTCTCAACTAGCCTACCTGGTTAAATAAAGGTGTTCTCAACTAGCCTACCTGGTTAAATAAAGGTGTTCTCAACTAGCCTACCTGGTTAAATAAAGGTGTTCTCAACTAGCCTACCTGGTTAAATAAAGGTGTTCTCAACTAGCCTACCTGGTTAAATAAAGGTGTTCTCAACTAGCCTACCTGGTTAAATAAAGGTGTTCTCAACTGGCCTACCTGGTTAAATAAAGGTGTTCTCAACTAGCCTACCTGGTTAAATAAAGGTGTTCTCAACTAGCCTACCTGGTTAAATAAAGGTGTTCTCAACTAGCCTACCTGGTTAAATAAAGGTGTTCTCAACTAGCCTACCTGGTTAAATAAAGGTGTTCTCAACTAGCCTACCTGGTTAAATAAAGGTGTTCTCAACTAGCCTACCTGGTTAAATAAAGGTGTTCTCAACTGGCCTACCTGGTTAAATAAAGGTGTTCTCAACTGGCCTACCTGGTTAAATAAAGGTGTTCTCAACTAGCCTACCTGGTTAAATAAAGGTGTTCTCAACTGGCCTACCTGGTTAAATAAAGGTGTTCTCAACTAGCCTACCTGGTTAAATAAAGGTGTTCTCAACTAGCCTACCTGGTTAAATAAAGGTGTTCTCAACTAGCCTACCTGGTTAAATAAAGGTGTTCTCAACTAGCCTACCTGGTTAAATAAAGGTGTTCTCAACTAGCCTACCTGGTTAAATAAAGGTGTTCTCAACTAGCCTACCTGGTTAAATAAAGGTGTTCTCAACTAGCCTACCTGGTTAAATAAAGGTGTTCTCAACTAGCCTACCTGGTTAAATAAAGGTGTTCTCAACTAGCCTACCTGGTTAAATAAAGGTGTTCTCAACTAGCCTACCTGGTTAAATAAAGGTGTTCTCAACTAGCCTACCTGGTTAAATAAAGGTGTTCTCAACTGGCCTACCTGGTTAAATAAAGGTGTTCTCAACTAGCCTACCTGGTTAAATAAAGGTGTTCTCAACTAGCCTACCTGGTTAAATAAAGGTGTTCTCAACTAGCCTACCTGGTTAAATAAAGGTGTTCTCAACTAGCCTACCTGGTTAAATAAAGGTGTTCTCAACTAGCCTACCTGGTTAAATAAAGGTGTTCTCAACTAGCCTATCTGGTTAAATAAAGGTGTTCTCAACTAGCCTACCTGGTTAAATAAAGGTGTTCTCAACTAGCCTACCTGGTTAAATAAAGGTGTTCTCAACTAGCCTACCTGGTTAAATAAAGGTGTTCTCAACTAGCCTACCTGGTTAAATAAAGGTGTTCTCAACTAGCCTACCTGGTTAAATAAAGGTGTTCTCAACTAGCCTACCTGGTTAAATAAAGGTGTTCTCAACTAGCCTACCTGGTTAAATAAAGGTGTTCTCAACTAGCCTACCTGGTTAAATAAAGGTGTTCTCAACTAGCCTACCTGGTTAAATAAAGGTGTTCTCAACTAGCCTACCTGGTTAAATAAAGGTGTTCTCAACTAGCCTACCTGGTTAAATAAAGGTGTTCTCAACTAGCCTACCTGGTTAAATAAAGGTGTTCTCAACTGGCCTACCTGGTTAAATAAAGGTGTTCTCAACTAGCCTACCTGGTTAAATAAAGGTGTTCTCAACTAGCCTACCTGGTTAAATAAAGGTGTTCTCAACTAGCCTACCTGGTTAAATAAAGGTGTTCTCAACTAGCCTACCTGGTTAAATAAAGGTGTTCTCAACTGGCCTACCTGGTTAAATAAAGGTGTTCTCAACTAGCCTACCTGGTTAAATAAAGGTGTTCTCAACTAGCCTACCTGGTTAAATAAAGGTGTTCTCAACTAGCCTACCTGGTTAAATAAAGGTGTTCTCAACTAGCCTACCTGGTTAAATAAAGGTGTTCTCAACTAGCCTACCTGGTTAAATAAAGGTGTTCTCAACTAGCCTACCTGGTTAAATAAAGGTGTTCTCAACTAGCCTACCTGGTTAAATAAAGGTGTTCTCAACTAGCCTACCTGGTTAAATAAAGGTGAAATAAAAAATAAACCAACTGTGCAGTTCAAGAAGAGTAAAGAAAACATTTACCAAATAAACGAAAGTTTAGAAGTATAAAAAGTAACACAGTAATGTAACAATAATGAGGATGTGTACAGGGTGTTACGGTACAGAGTCAATGTGGAGGTTATATACAGGGTATTACGGTACAGAGTCAATGTGGAGGCTATATACAGGGTGTTACGGTACAGAGTCAATGTGGAGGCTATATACAGGGTGTTACGGTACAGAGTCAATGTGGAGGCTATATACAGGGTGTTACGGTACAGAGTCAATGTGGAGACTATATACAGGGAGTAACAGTACAGAGTCAATGTGGAGGCTATATACAGGGTGTTACGGTACAGAGTCAATGTGAAGGTTATATACAGGGGGTACCAGTACAGAGTCAATGTGGAGGCTATATACAGGGGGTACCGGTACAGAGTCAATGTGGAGGCTATATACAGGGTGTTACGGTACAGAGTCAATGTGGAGGACTATATACAGGGGCTATAGTACAATGTGGAGGTACAGAGTCAATGTGGAGGCTATATACAGGGTGTTACGGTACAGAGTCAATGTGGAGGCTATATACAGGGTGTTATGGTACAGAGTCAATGTGGAGGCTATATACAGGGTGTTACGGTACAGAGTCAATGTGGAGGCTATATACAGGGTGTTACGGTACAGAGTCAATGTGGAGGCTATATACAGGGTGTTATGGTACAGAGTCAATGTGGAGGCTATATACAGGTGGTACCAGTACCGAGTCAGTGTGTGGGGGTACAGGTTAGAGGTAATTTGTACATGTACTGTAGGTAGGGGTGAAGTGACTATGCATAGATGATAAACAGTGAGTAGCAGCAGTGTAAAAACAAAACAAATGAGGAAAAGGTCTTGCTGTTTAAAAAAAATATATATATACAGTATATATACAATGATTGTTTGTTGGTGATGTGAAAAACATCCCCACAGCATGATGCTGCCACCACCATGCTTCACCATAGGGATGGTGCCTGGTTTCCTCCAGACATGACGCTTGGCATTCAGGCCAAAGAGTTCAATCTTGGTTTTATCAGACCAGAGAATCTTGTTTCTGGCAACCTTGTCTCATCGCGCACCAGCGACTCCTGTGGAGGGCCGGGCGCAGTGCAAGCTAACCAAGGTTGCCAGGTGCACGGTGTTTCCTCCGACACATTGGTTTCCGGGTTGGATGCGCGCTGTGTTAAGAATCAGTGCGGCTTGGTTGGGTTGTGTATCGGAGGACGCATGACTTTCAACCTTCGTCTCTCCCGAGCCCGTACGGGAGTTGTAGCGATGAGACAAGATAGTAGCTACTACAACAATTGGATACCACGAAATTGGGGAGAAAAAGGGGTAAAATTCAAAAATTCCAGTATTAGCAGCCATATTATAAGTTCAGCATTTGCAAAACACCCAGTTTTCATAACTTCATAACTCTCCACATTCTTACAATATTTATCCAAAATTATAATGCTTGCTGTCGCACAAGGTTAGGAGCAACATTTTGCGACAGATACAGCGTTTCTGTAAAGCTCATACTCCCGTAAAGCCCAGCTCATTGGCTATCTAGATAGCTTTGTTTGACCCCGATTGGTGCTTATTTGACAAAGTTACAGTCAATCAAGTGGCGTCTCTCTCTGACCAAATTTGGTGTCCTATAGCATATACTACACTCCTAATGATGTAGTGAAGTCTGTTATGTTCTAGGATCTCTGATATGGTGTCCTATAGGATATACTACACTCCTAATGATATAGTGAAGTCTGTTTATGTTCTAGGATCTCTGATATGGTGTCCTATAGGATATACTACAATCCTAATGATAGAGTGAAGTCTGGTTATGTTCTAGGATCTCTGATATGGTGTCCTATAGGATATACTACACTCCTAATGATATAGTGAAGTCTGGTTATATTCTAGGATCTCTGATATGGTGTCCTATAGGATATACTACACTCCTAATGATATAGTGAAGTCTGGTTACGTTCTAGGATCTCTGGGGAATGTGATTTGACTGGTTGAAACAACATTTAGGGTGAGATTTTCATAGATTATTTTCTTTGCAAATTGAACGAGTGGAAATACAAAATCGATCGTGCATGCTATATGGACCTTTTTAGGATCTGAAAAAGGATTTTATCTAACAAAACGACACTTCATGTTATCTCTGGGACCCTTTGGATGATAAATCAGAGCAACATTTCAGAATATAAGAGCAGTTATATTAACAAGAATTTAAGCTTTCAGCCGATATAAGACATTTATATGTACCGACATTTGTTGTTTCTCTAAAATTAAGCCTGGGTGAGCTAGCCTAGCCGAGGGTATCAGAGGGCTTCAGAAGGCCAGGGTGAGCTAGCCTAGCCGTGGGTATCAGAGGGCTTCAGAAGGCCAGGGTGAGCTAGCCTAGCCGAGGGTATCAGAGGGCTTCAGAAGGCCAGGGTGAGCTAGCCTAGCCGAGGGTATCAGAGGGCTTCAGAAGGCCAGGGTGAGCTAGCCTAGCCGAGGTTATCAGAGGGCTTCAGAAGGCCAGGGTGAGCTAGCCTAGCCAAGGTTATCAGAGGGTTTCAGAAGGCCAGGGTGAGCTAGCCTAGGTTATCAGAGGGCTTCAGAAGGCCAGGGTGAGCTAGCCTAGCCGAGGTTATCAGAGGGCTTCAGAAGGCCAGGGTGAGCTAGCCTAGCCGAGGTTATCAGAGGGCTTCAGAAGGCCAGGGTTAGCTAGCCTAGCCGAGGGTATCAGAGATGGTACATGGTAAAGCTGGAGCAGACGTTGTTGCCTGTTTGTCAAGGTTAACCCCATGTCCTGTGTGACTGAGCGCATTGACTGGAGCTGGGAGAAATGGCACAGAAGAGAGGCATAAAGACACCCTGCGGAGATGGAGGGAAGAGAGGAGGTAGAGAAAGACAAGGATGGGGTATACTAAAGGGTACAAAGAAGGGACTGATAGGCAAAGCGGAAATTGGGGAGTGAGAGAGGGATGGGAACGAGGAGGCCCTCTGTGAAGGCAATGTCACTGTTGGATTGGGAACGAAGAGGCTATATGTGAAAACGGTTAGTTTTAGATAGAACATGTTTTGCGTCTCATGAAAGTTGAAATCCAATAAAAACTAATGAGATCATTTGAATCCCAAAAGCCAAGTGTTAGTGGAACTGGATGTGAAGACAAAAGGTATGAATGAAATGTATGGTATGAATGTGTTTGTGAGAAGGGCCACCCCCTAGGTCTCCTTTCTCCTCTCCCTCTCTTTCACCATCTTTGTTCCCCATGTCTGTCCCTCCCTTCAATCAGATCCATTCTACATTCTCTCAAAGCTAATCCACATAGCAAGGGGCTATGAGAAACACCCTCATTAGAGAGAGAGAGAGAGAGAGAGAGAGAGAGAGAGAGAGAGAGACAGAGACAGAGACAGAGAGAGAGACAGAGACAGAGACAGAGACAGAGACAGAGACAGAGACAGAGAGAGAGAGAGAGAGAGAGAGAGAGAGGTCAATCAAATCTTAACTATCATTTACCCATACATATACACCGCATGACCAAAAGTATGTGGAAACCTGCTTGTCAAACCTCTCATTCCAGAATCATGGGCATTAATATAACAGCCTCCACTCTTCTGGGAAGGCTTTCCACTAGATGTAGGAACATTGCTGCTATAACAGCCTCCACTCTTCAGGGAAGGCTTTCCACTAGATGTAGGAACATTGCTGCTATAACAGCCTCCACTCTTCTGGGAAGGCTTTACACTAGATGTGGGAACATTGCTGTTATAACAGCCTCCACTCTTCTGGGAAGGTTTTCCACTAGATGTTGGAACATTGCTGCTATAACAGCCTCCACTCTTCTGGGAAGGCTTTCCACTAGATGTTGGAACATTGCTGCTATAACATCCTCCACTCTTCTGGGAAGGCTTTCCACTAGATGTTGGAACATTGCTGCTATAACATCCTCCACTCTTCTGGGAAGGCTTTCCACTAGATGTTGGAACATTGCTGCTATAACAGCCCCCACTCTTCTGGGAAGGCTTTCCACTAGATGTTGGAACATTGCTGCTATAACATCCTCCACTCTTCTGGGAAGGCTTTCCACTAGATGTTGGAACATTGCTGCTATAACAGCCTCCACTCTTCTGGGAAGGCTTTCCACTAGATGTTGGAACATTGCTGCTATAACAGCCTCCACTCTTCAGGGAAGGCTTTCCACTAGATGTTGGAACATTGCTGCTATAACAGCCTCCACTCTTCTGGGAAGGCTTTCCACTAGATGTTGGAACATTGCTGCTATAACAGCCTCCACTCTTCTGAGAAGGCTTTCCACTAGATGTTGGAACATTGCTGCTATAACAGCCTCCACTCTTCAGGGAAGGCTTTCCACTAGATGTTGGAACATTGCTGCTATAACAGCCTCCACTCTTCTGGGAAGGCTTTCCACTAGATGTTGGAACATTGCTGCTATAACAGCCTCCACTCTTTTGGGAAGGCTTTCCACTAGATGTTGGAACATTGCTGCGGAAACTTGCTTCCATTCAGCTTCTAGAACATTAGTGAGGTCAGGCACTGATGTTGGGCGATTAGGCCTGACTCGCAGTCGGGGTTCCAATTCGTCCCAAAGGTGTTTGATGGGGTTGAGGTCAGGGCTCTGTGCAGGCCAGTCAAGTTCTTCCACACCGATCTCGACAAACCATTAATGTAAGGACCTAGCTTTGTGCAAGGGGGCATTGTCATGCTGAAACAGGAAAGGGCCTTCCCCAAACTGTTGCCAGAAAGTTCGAAGCACAAAATAGTCTAGAATATCATTGTATGCTGTCGCATTTTGATTTCCCTTCACTGTAACTAAGGGTCCCTAACCATGAAAAACAGCCCCAGACCATTATTCCTCCTCCACCAAACTTTACAGTTGGCAGTATGCATTGGGGCAGGTGGCATTTTATTTATTTTATTTTTATTTTACCTTTATTTAACTAGGCAAGTCAGTTAAGAACAAATTCTTATTTTCAATGACGGCCTAGGAACAGTGGGTTAACTGCCTGTTCAGGGGCAGAACGACAGATTTGTACCTTGTCAGCTCGGGGGTTTGAACTTGCAACCTTCCGGTTACTAGCCCAACGCTCTAACCACTAGGCTACCCTGCCGCCCCTTTCACTAGGCTACCCTGCCGCCCCATTCTCCTGGCATCTGCCAAACCCAGATTTGTCCGTCGGACTGACAGACGGTGAAGTGTGATTCATCACTCCAGAGAATGCGTTTCCACTGCTCCAGATTCCAATGGTGGTGAGCTTTACACCACTCCAGCCAACGCTTGGCATTGTGCATGGTGATTTTAGTCTTGTGTGCGCACTGCTCGGCCCTGGAAACCCATTTAATGAAGCTCCAGACGAATAGTTATTGTGCTGACGTTGCTTCAAGAGGCAGCTTGGTACTCAGTAGTGAGTTTTGCAACCGAGGACAGACTATTTTTTACGTGCAACGTGCCTCAGTACCAAGTGGTCCCGTTCTGTGAGCTTGTGTGACCTACCACTTTGCGGCTGAGCTCTTGCTGTTCTTAGACGTTTCTATTTCACAATAACAGCACTTACAGTTGACTGGGGCAGCTCTAGCAGGGCAGAAATCTGATGAACAGACTTGTTGGAAAGGTGGCATCCTATGACGGTGCCACGTTGAAAGTCACTGAGCTCTTCAGTAAGGCCATTCTACTGCCAACGTTTGTCTATGGAGATTCCATGTCTTTGTGCTCAATTCTATTCACCTGTCAGCAGGTTGTGGGTGAAATAGCTGAATCCACTAATTTGACGGGGTGTCCACAAACTTTTGTATACACAGTACCAGTTAAATGTCTGGACACATCGACTCATTCCAGGGTTTTTCTTTATTTTGACTATTTTCTACATGGTAGAATAAACTATTAGAGTACTAAATAACACATATGGAATCATGGTGTAAACAAAAAAAAGTGCTAAACAAATCTAAATATATATTTGTTATTTGAGATTCTTCAAAGTAGCCAACCTTTGCCTTGACGACAGCTTTGCACACTCTTGGCGTTCTCTCAACCAGCTATAAACTATCAAAATAAAGAGAGGCGCACAGTCAATATATAAACTACCAGTAATTTACCAACGTTTCAGCATCACCGTGCCTTCTTCAGGGTGATGTCATGAATACTTGAACCAGGTTATGTAGACAAACAGCGCAATTAGTGCAACCAATGACAATATTGAGGGGTGTGTCATAATTATTAAGTTAATTAGAATTAATTAGTGCAACCAATGACAATAGAGAGGGGTGTGTCTTCATTATTAAGTCAATTAGAATTAATTAGTGTAACCAATGACAATAGAGAGGGGTGTGTCTTCATTATCAAGTTAATTAGAATTAATTAGTGCAACCAATGACAATATTGAGGGGTGTGTCTTCATTATTTAGTTAATTAGAATTAATTAGTGAAACTGTTAAAACAATAGATTATGGCATATTAACTATATTAGGCTATTGTTATCATATAGAAACATAATTGAATATTGTACATAATATTAGTATTGACATACATTATTGTTTAATTCAATTTCACATATTTAATTGTTTCGTATTTCATTTCACATTTGTTACATGTAATCTTTAGAACAAGTCTTATAAATTGATATATTCTTTCTACAGCTTATTAGTGTACAGCTAATATGTTCCCCCTGTTGATGCTTATTATGCATTAAGGTTGAACCAAAAGATTACGTGTAACAAATATGAAATAAAACGCAAAACAATTAAATACGTGATTTTTTTTTAAAAGTTCAAGTAACATAGTTCAAGTAACATACACATCTCAAGGTCAACTGCGTGAATCAGGCCTTCATGGTTGAATTGCTGCAAAGAAACCACTACTAAAGGACACCAATAATAAGAAGAGACTTGATTGGGCCAAGAAACACGAGCAATGGACATTAGACTGGTGGAAATCTGGTCTTTGGTCTGATGAGTCCAAATTTGAGATTTGTGGATCCAACCGCCGTGTCTTTGTGAGACACAGAGTAGGTGAACGGATGATCTCTGCATGTGTGGTTCCCACCGTGAAGCATGGAGGAGGAGGTGTGATGCTGTGGGGGTGCTTTGCTGGTGACACTGTCTGTGATCTATTTCAGAATCCAAGGCACACTTAACCAGCATGGCTACCACATGAAATCTGCAGCAATACGCCATCCCATCTGGTTTGTGCTTAGTAGGACTATCATTTGTTTTTCAACAGAACAATGACCTAACACACCTCCAGGTGGTGTAAGGGCTATTTGCCCAAGAAGGAGTTTGGGATGAGTTGGATTGCAGACTAAAGGAAAAGCAGCCAAGTGCTCAGCATATGTGGGAACTTCTTCAAGACTGTTGGAAAAGTATTCCAGGTAAAGCTGGTTGAGGGAATGCCAAGAATGTGCAAAGCTGTCATCAAGGGTGGCTACTTTGAAGAATCTAAAATATAGTGTGTCCAAACTTTTGACTGGTACTGTACAGCGTAGGTTGACAAACAGCAAATACTATATCTTCAATGTAAAACATCAGCTTAGTGGTTTACAAAACATCAGCTTAGTGGTTTACAAAACATCAGCTTAGTGGTTTACAAACATCAGCTTAGGGGTTTACAAAACATCAGCTTAGTGGTTTACAAAACATCAGGTTAGTGGTTTACAAAACATCAGCTTAGGGGTTTACAAAACATCAGCTTAGTGGTTTACAAAACATCAACTTAGAAGTTTACAAAACATCAGCTTAGTGGTTTACAAACATCAGCTTAGTGGTTTACAAAACATCAGGTTAGTGGTTTACAAAACATCAGCTTAGAGGTTAGTTGGTGAAGGATTAATGGAGTAATGTAATGGTAGTTAGTGAAGGATTAATGTAGTAATGTAGTGGTAGTTAGTGAATTATTAATGGAGTAATGTAGTGGTAGTTAGTGAATTATTAATGGAGTAATGTAATGGTAGTTAGTGAAGGATTGATGGAGTAATGTAGTGGTAGTTAGTGAATTATTAATGGAGTAATGTAGTGGTAGTTAGTGAAGGATTGATGGAGTAATGTAGTGGTAGTTAGTGAATTATTAATGGGTTAATGTAGTGGCAGTTAGTGAAGGATTGATGGAGTAATGTAGTGGCAGTTAGTGAAGGATTGATGGAGTAATGTAGTGGCAGTTAGTGAAGGATTGATGGAGTAATGTAGTGGTAGTTAGTGAATTATTAATGGAGTAATGTAGTGGTAGTTAGTGAATTATTAATGGAGTAATGTAATGGTAGTTAGTGAAGGATTGATGGAGTAATGTAGTGGTAGTTAGTGAATTATTAATGGAGTAATGTAGTGGTAGTTAGTGAAGGATTGATGGAGTAATGTAGTGGTAGTTAGTGAATTATTAATGGAGTAATGTAGTGGCAGCCTTAATCACCTGGGAAAGCCTTCGGGCCAAAAAACAAAGAGGAGGGCGCAGTGAAAGAATAACAGGCTAATAACAATGCCCATTGAGACCTTGTATATGTGTTTCTCCAGGGAAAGCTTTGGCTGCCCTTTCCTGCAATAGAGTCAGGGCAACAGGACGCCCGAGAGAGAGTGTGTGTGTGTGTGTGTGTGTGTGTGTGTGTGTGTGTGTGTGCCACCTGCAGAATGCATTTGGGACCTCAAACACCAACGGGGCCTGTCGTCCAACCACCCGATTGGGTTTCAACCAACGGTCACAACACAAGCCACTTTGAAGAAGAAGAAGAAGAAGCAGAAAAAGAAGGGAGAGAATCAGCCTCAAAACTTCCTCTCCTCCTCTCCCTCTCTCCTCCTCTCCCCCTCTCCTCCTCCCCTCCTCTCCTCCTCTCCCCCTCCTCTCCTCCTTTCTCCTCTCCTCCTCTCCCCTCCCCTCCTCTCCTCCTCTCCTCTCCTCTCCTCCTCTCCCCCTCTACTCCTCTCCTCCTTTCTCTTCTTCTCCTCCTCTCCTCCTTTCTCTTCTTCTCCTCCTCTCCTCCTTCTCTACTCCTCTCCTCCTTTATCCTCCTCTCCCCCTCTCCTCTCCTCTCCCCCTCCTCTACTCCTCTCCTCCTTCCTCCTTCTCTCCTCCTCTCCTCCTTTCTCCTTCTCTCCTCCTCTCCTCTCCTCCTTTCCCCCTCTCCTCCTCTCCCCCTCTCCTCCTTTCTCCTCTCCTCTCCTCCTCTCCTCTCCTCCTTCTCTCCTCCTCTTCTCCTTTCCTCCTTTCTTCTCCTCTCCCCCTCTCCCCCTCTCCTCCTCTTCTCTCCTCCTCCTCCTCCTCTACTTAGCACCAGGGGTGAAGACCATGGGTTACTTAGCACCAGGGGTGAGGACCATGGGTTACTTAGCGCCAGGGGTGAAAACCATGGGTTACTTAGCACCAGGGGTGAGGACCATGGGTTACTTAGCTCCAGGGGTGAGGACCATGGGTTACTTAGCACCAGGGGTGAGGACCATGGGTTACTTAGCGCCAGGGGTGAAGACCATGGGTTACTTAGCACCAGGGGTGAGGGCCATGGGTTACTTAGCTCCAGGGGTTAACCTCCACCTGAAAGGAGCTTTTAACCTGAGCGAGAAGCCGTCCCCACAGGAACCTCACACAATTGGCTGTAGGGACAAAGGCAGTTGTCACTCCAACTCACACAAAGAACAAAACAAAGTGTATGGGTTTCATACACTTGAATAGGGAGGGCAGTGATTCATATTCTGTTGAGTTTAAAGACTTTCCTGTGTGAGAGGTTTTTGTTTTCATATTTGCAGTGAATGAAGTTTCTCCCTGTCACGTCTAAAGCAACAATAAGTATGTCACAACATAATCAAGTAAACATATAAGGGGCGTCAGGGTAGCCTAGTGGTTAGAGCGTTGGACTAGTAACCGGAAGGTTGCAAGTTCAAATCCCCTGGGCTGACAAGGTACAAATCTGTCATTCTGCCCCTGAACAGGCAGTTAACCCACTGTTCCTAGACCGTCATTTAAAAAATAAGAATTTGTTCATAACTGACTTGCCTAGTTAAATAAAATAAATAAAAAATAAATATATATAATAACAGATAGCAGACAGACAGCATGTGGGTGAAGTGGACTTCACATCCTGGGGAACAGCTGATAATCCTAGAATAGATTGATTACTATGACAGTAAAAATATGTCCCGGAGAATAACTAATCAACACAAAATATCACATGACAGAAGCATGCGATTCATGGTGCACATACAGAAATCTCAACCTGACAGCCCCTACGGTATAAAAACACCATTCCTACTCACTAGTACACTTCTGTCTGGATTCATCTCTCATTATATTAACACCTCTCTGTAATCGACCCGGAAGTCAATAACCACACATTGACAGATACAGCCAGAAATGAAAACCAACTAGAAAGTATAAGACATGCAGATAGACATCTAGATAGACATGCAGATAGACATGCAGATAGACATGCAGATAGACATCTAGATAGACATGCAGCTAGACATCTAGATAGACATGCAGATAGACATGCAGATAGACATCTAGATAGACATGCAGATAGACATGCAGATAGACATCTAGATAGACATGCAGCTAGACATCTAGATAGACATGCAGATAGACATGCAGATAGACATGCAGATAGACATGCAGCTAGACATCTAGATAGACATGCAGATAGACATGCAGATAGACATGCAGATAGACATGCAGCTAGACATCTAGATAGACATGCAGATAGACATGCAGCTAGACATCTAGATAGACATGCAGATAGACATGCAGATAGACATGCAGCTAGACATCTAGATAGACATGCAGATAGACATGCAGCTAGACATCTAGATAGACATGCAGATAGACATGCAGATAAACATCCAGATAGACATGCAGCTAGACATCTAGATAGACATGCAGATAGACATGCAGATAGACATGCAGATAGACATCTAGATAGACATGCAGATAGACATGCAGATAAACATCCAGATAGACATGCAGATAGACATGCAGATAGGCATGCAGATAGACATGCAGATAGACATGCAGATAAACATCCAGATAGACATCTAGATAGACATGCAGATAGACATCTAGATAGACATGCAGATAAACATCCAGATAGGCATGCAGATAGGCATGCAGATAGACATGCAGATAGACATGCAGATAGACATGCAGATAAACATCCAGATAGACATCTAGATAGACATGCAGATAGACATCTAGATAGACATGCAGATAAACATCCAGATAGGCATGCAGATAGACATGCAGCTAGACGTCTAGATAGACATGCAGATAGACATGCAGATAAACATCTAGATATATATGCAGATAGACATGCAGATAGACATCTAGATAGACATGCAAATAAACATCTAGATAGACATGCAGATAGACATCTAGATAGACATCTAGATAGACATGCAGATAGACATCTAGATAGACATGCAGATAGACATGCAGTACTCTGAGCGTCATGCAGCCAATCCCCTTTGTGCCCAGCGTGTTCCAGACCAGCGGAGACCCCCTAACAGCCCCTGTGTTCCACTGTGAGGGATGATTAAAAAAAGGGCCTGTTCTGGATCTCTGGCCCCCCGTCTGTTGGGGCCCTGAGGGGACGCTTCCTGTCTGATTATTTATGTATGTATTCTCTTGTTTTTATTCTCTTATTGTTCTCTCTTTCTCTTTCCTTCTCTTTGCTTCCAGTTTTTTTTTGTGTCACTTTCTGCCATCTCTCCACCAACCCCAAACCCATTGTCCCCATAATCAATCTCGCTACTCACTGACAAAAAAAAAGCACATGTGTGAGGAGAAATGTTTCAAAACTGTTTGCAAAACCTTTGACATGTTTGCATACAGCACCAATGAACAGGAAACCTCCATCTCCGTGTTGGGACGTTCTTCATACGGGAAGGACATAATGGGATGGAGAACAGAGAGAGACGTTTGGATGACTGAATCGACTGAGCGTCAACGCAACCGTCAATACTACGCTCACTCACACTAAAATGTTATAGATCTTCCGGCAAACTGTAGTGCGTTCAAGGTTCAGGAAAGGCTTCTAAAGTTTGTAATTTTCACTTCAAAATGTCAGACTTGCTTTGCCCTAAAGGAAAATGTATCAACCCAGACAAAAAAAGTTAAATAATTGTAATCCAGATAATAATTCACATTTCCTGTTGCTGCAGGATTATTTTCCTGTCAAATTACGATTGCTAAATACCTGTAGATGCTTTACTCTGTCTCTCTCTCTCCCCCCCCTCTCTCTCTCTCTCTCTCTCTCTCTCTCTCTCTCTCTCTCTCTCCCCCTCTATTTGTCTCTCTCTCCCTCTCCCTCTCTCTCTTTCTCTCGCACGCTCTCCTATTTCTCTCTCTCTTTCTCACTCACACTCTACTATTTATCTCTCTCTCTCCTGTTTTTCTTTCTTTCTCTCTCCCATTTCTCTCTCTCTCCTTCTATCTCTCTATCTCTCTTTCTCTCCCTTCTCTTTAGTAGCAGAATGACATAGGCAGACACATGCTGACAGATGCCTCAACAATACCCAAATATGAACTTATCCTGGTCATAAAGGCCTTCTGTCTGTGCACCAGGTAGGACCATAAACCAGGGGTCGGCCCCTCGCTCCCCTGCCCGGCCCAGCCCAGGGTCCCCTCGTCAGGCTGACGCAACAGTGGCATCTGCCCCCAGGGACCACTCACAAAGAACAGTATGGAACTTTTAAAAGATTGGTGTTGGGTACAGACAGATCTGAAGAATGAAAGGGGTCGAGGGAGACTTAAGAAAATAATGGTCCTTAGAAGTGTAGTGTATGGCAGAGTGGGTGTGGGTGTGAGTGTGTGTGAGTGTGAGTGTGTGTGTGTGTGTGTGTGTGTGTGTGTGTGTGTGTGTGTGTGTGTGTGTGTGTGTGTGTGTGTGTGTGTGTGTGTGTGTGTGTGTGTGTGTGTGTGTGTGTGTGTGTCCTTTCTTGAGAGGCTGTCTGTGTGTTTTGTAAAAGTAGACATGCTGCCCTTTCAAAAGGGTCAGCGCTCCTTCTCCCCTGTCGCTGTCCTCTCTCCTCTCCTCTGTCTCTGTCCTCTCTCCCCTCTCCCCAGTCTCTGTCCTCTCTCCCATCTCCCCAGTCTCTGTCCTCTCTCCCCTCTCCTCGGTCTCTGTCCTCGCTCCCCTCTCCTCTGTTTCTGTCCTCTCTCCCCTGTCTCTGTCCTCTCTCCCATCTCCCCAGTCTCTGTCCTCTCTCCCATATCCCCAGTCTCTGTCCTCTCTCCCATATCCCCAGTCTCTCCCCTCTCCCCTGTCTTTGTCCTCTCCCCTGTCTCTGTCCTCTCCTGTCTCTGTCCTCTCTGTCCTCTCTCACCTCTCCCCTGTCTCTGTTCACGCTCCCCTCTCCCCTCTCCCCAGTCTCTGTCCTCTCTCTCCTCTCCCCTGTCTCTCTCCCCTCTCCCCTGTTTCTGTCCTCTCCCCTCTCTGTTATGTCTCTCCTCTCCCCTGTCTCTGTCCTCTCCCCTGTCTCTGTACTCTCTCCCCTCTCCCCTGTCTCTGTGTTCTCTCCCCTCTCCCCAGTCTCTGTCCTCTCTCTCTTCTCCCCTGTCTCTGTCCCCTCTCCCCTCTACCCTGTTTCTGTCCTCTCCCCTGTCCTCTCTCCCCTCTCCCCTGTCTCAGTCCTCTCCCCTGCCTCTGTCCTCTCTCCCCTCTCCCCTGTCTCAGTCCTCTCCCCTGCCTCTGTCCTCTCTCTCCTCTTCCCTGTCTCTGTCCTTTCTCTCCCCTGTCTCTGTCCTTTCTCTTCTTTCCCCTGTCACTGATCCATGCTCTTTGTGAGCCTCCTTCTCTCTCTCTTTCCCTCTCTCCTTCCCTCTCTCTTTCCCTCTCTCCTCCCCTCTCCAGGAGACATTTATGGGGGATTAACTCTCTAAGTGTCAATCAATAGTGTTTTCCTTTCTTTCCCTTTCCCCGCTCCCTCTCCCTGTGTCTCTCTCTCTCTCTCTCTCCTTCCCATCTCTCCCTCTCCCTGTGTCTCTCTCTCATTCTCTCTCTCTCCTTCTCTCTCTCCCTATCTCCTCTCTCTCATTCTCTCTCTCTCCTTCTCTCTCCCCTTCTCTCTCCACTTCTCTCTCTTATTCTCTCTCTCATTTTCTCTCTCCTTCCATCTCTCTCTCTCCTTGTCTCCTCCCTCCTTCTCTCTCTCCCTATCTCCTTCTCTCTATCCTTCTTTCTCCCTTTCTCTCTCCTTCTCACTACA
>NC_092149.1:83062079-83224579 GCF_045791955.1 Oncorhynchus clarkii lewisi
GCCTGATAAGAGCCTGAGCTTGTTAAGAGCCTGAAAAGAGCCTGAAAAGATCCTCTTACGAGCATCACAAGAATCTGAAAAGAGCCTAAAATGAGCCAAAGAGCCTGCAAAGCACCTGATAAGCTTGGATGAATAAGATGCCCAGAGTAAACTGCCTGCTACTCAGGCCCGGTTGCTAATATATACCTATTATTAGTACTTTTGGATTGAAAAGACTCTGAAGTTTCCAAAACTGTTTGAATGATGTCTGTGAGTATAACATAAGTCATATGGCAGGCACAAATCTGAGAAAAAATCCAACCAGGAAGTGGGAAATCTGGGGTTTGTAGTTTTTCAAATCATTGCCTATGAATATACAGTGTCTATGGGGCCCTAATTGCAATTCCTAAGGCTTCCACTAGATGTCATCTAACTAGTGTCAGCTAATCTAACGGCTACCCAGACCCCTCTTTTTCACTGCTACTACTCTCTGTTTATTATCTATGCATATTATCACTTTAACTCTACCTACATGTATATATTACCTAACCTGTGTCCCGCGCACATTGACTCTCCCTGTATATAGCCTCCACATTGACGCTCGCTGTATATAGCCTCCACATTGACTCTGTACCGTAATACCCTGTATATAGCCTCCACATTGACTCTGTACCGTAATACCCTGTATATAGCCTCCACATTGACTCTGTACCGTAACACCCTGTATATAGCCTCCACATTGACTCTGTACCATAATACCCTGTATATAACCTCCACATTGACTCTGTACCGTTGCTCCCTGTATATAGCCTCCACATTGACTCTGTACCGTAATACCCTGTATATAGCCTCCACATTGACTCTGTACCGGTACACCCTGTATATAGCCTCCACATTGACTCTGTACCGGTACACCCTGTATATAACCTCCACATTGACTCTGTACCGTTGCTCCCTGTATATAGCCTCCACATTGACTCTGTACCGTAATACCCTGTATATAGCCTCCACATTGACTCTGTACCGGTACACCCTGTATATAGCCTCCACATTGACTCTGTACCGGTACCCCCTGTATATAGCCTCCACATTGACTCTGTACCGTAATACCCTGTATATAGCCTCCACATTGACTCTGTACCAGTACCCCCTGTATATAGCCTCCACATTGACTCTGTACCGGTACCCCCTGTATATAGCCGCCACATTGACTCTGTACCGTAATACCCTGTATATAGCCTCCACATTGACTCTGTACCGGTACACCCTGTATATAGCCTCCACATTGACTCTGTACCGTAATACCCTGTATATAGCCTCCACATTGACTCTGTACCGTAACACCCTGTATATAGCCTCCACATTGACTCTGTACCGTAATACCCTGTATATAGCCTCCACATTGTCTCTCCCTGTATATAGCCTCCACATTGTTATTTTCCTGCTGCTGTTTAATTATTTGTTACTTTTTATTTTCTATTTATTTATTTTTTATTTAACACATTTTTCTTCTTAACTTCTTAAAGCCTTGTTGGTTAAGGGCTTGTAAGTTAGCGTTTCACTGTAAGGTTGTATTCTGTTGTATTCGGTGCATGTGACAAATACAATTTGATTTGATTTAACGGACGGGAGATGGGAGGGGAATGGAGATTGATGGGAGGTGGGTGGGAGAGCGATAATGATAGAGAGAGAGAGAGGGAAAATTACACAGAGAAAGGTGGAAAAGGAAAGAGAGAGAAAGAGTGGACAGTATAAGTCAAATCAAATTGTATTCGTCACATACGCCGAATACAACAGGTGGGTTGTTGACCTTACCGTGAAATGCTTAAACTTACAAGCCCTGAACCAACAACACAGTTCAAGAAAATATTTAATAAATAAACTAAAATGAAACATTTAATTAAAAGTAACACAATAAAATAACAATAACGAGGCTCTATACAGGGGGGTACAGGGACCGAGTCAATGTGCGGGGGTCCAGGTTAGTTGAGGTCATTTGTACATGTAGGTAGGGGTGAAGTGACTATATATAGATCATAAACAGCGAGTAGCAGCAGTGTACAAAACAAAGTGGTGGGGTCAAAAGACTGGGTGGCCATTTGATGAATTGTTCACCAGTCTTACAACTTGGGGGTAGAAGCTGTCAAGGAGCCTCTTAGTCCTAGACTTGGCGCTCCGCTACTGATTGCCATGCGGTAGCAGAGAGAACAGTCTATGACTAGGGTGACTGGAGATGGCTGCAGTTTTCAGGGCCTTCCTCTGTCACTGCCTGGTATAGAGGTCCTGGATGGCAGGAAGTTTGGCCCCAGTGATGTACTGGGCCGTACCCTCTACCCTCTGTAGCGCCTTACGGTTGGATGCCGAGCAGTTGCCATACCAGGCGGTGATATAACCGGTCAGAATGCTCTCGATGGTGCAGCTGTAACACTTTTTGTGGAGCTTTATTTTTATTTTATTTTTATTTTACCTTTATTTAACCAGGCAAGTCAGTTAAAAACAAATTATTATTTTCAATGACGGCCTAGGAACAGTGGGTTAACCGCCTGTTCAGGGGCAGAACGACAGATTTGTACCTTGTCAGCTCGGGGGTTTGAACTTGCAACCTTTCGGTTACTAGCCCAACACTCTAACTAGGCTACCCTGCCGACCCCGGGGGACCCGTGCCAAATGTTTTCAGTGTCATGAGGGGAAAAAAAAGGCCATGTCCGTGCCCTCTTCACGACTCTCTTGGTGTGTTTGGACTATGATAGTTTGTTGGTGACGTGGACACCAAGGAACTTGGAACTCTCGACAATAGGAAGAAAGTGAGAGAGGGAGATAGACATCGCTCATCCATATATTTATATATACGTTATTCTCATTCACCCCTTTAGATTTGTGTGTATTAGGTAGTTGTTGGGGATTTGTTAGATTACTAGTTAGATATTACTGCACGGTCGGAACTAGATGCACAAGCATCTCGCTACACTTGCAAATAACAGCTTTTAACCATGTGTATGTGAGCAATAAAATGGTATTTTATTTGATTTGATTTAGACAAAGGAATAAAACCAGAGGGAGAGAGAGAGGTAAAACGTTCCTCTGTGGAAAAAACATAAATTGATTATTTCTGAAAAACGTCATTATTTACATATTAGAGATCAGTCAAAATGGCTCAATAGCCTTTCATATTGCTTCATCACATAACAAACCCTTCACCATTCTCAAATGACAGGTACAGGAAGTGAACTAGAACAGCTTCTCTTTGTGTCTTTATCCTCTGAGTGAAGGATTGACCCCCCCCACCCCTTTCCTCCAATAGACTGGCTCAAGGTGGACTTCATTAGAGTGTGAGGATGTGACATCTCCATGGAAGACGGTGTTTGTGTTTGGGGCCAGTGTGCACTCCAGAGTGGCTAATGCCATTATGACATATGCAGTCGTGTTTAGTGAAGGTGTGACAGAGTTGAATCCACCACTTCGCAGCCAGGAGGTTTACTGTTTGATCCTCAGCCCTGAGTAAACACAAAAGAAAGGGGGTCGGCACACACACACACACACACCTCTACAGGCACACACACGCACAAACACACACACACTTCTACAGGCACACACACACACACACGTCTACAGGCACACACACATTCACACACACACACACACACACACACACACACACACACACACACACACACACACACACACACACACACACGCACACACACACACACGCACGCACGCACACACACACACACACACACACACACACACACACACACACACACGCACACACACACACACACACACACACACACACACACACACACATACACACACACACTTCTACAGGCACACACACACACTTCTACAGGCACACACACACACACCTCTACAGGCACACACACACACACACACACACACACACTTCTACAGGCAAAAAACGCATCCACATGATCCAAATACATTTCACACAAAAAGTCCCCAAGCCCATCGCAGAGACTTAATAATATAGACTTTGGAACATACAGTCCCGCGTTCGCTGAAAATCAGTCACCCAACCCCACTGTATAAGCTTTGTGTTTATACTTTGTCACGCTGAATTTACATTAAGAGGGCAGCTGTGATTTTACATCATCATTACCGTTGTACCGAATGAACACGTCTGTCTATGCAGGGAACGGAGGAGGACAAACGAGAGACTGATTGGATCCAGACCTGTGGTCGGATCCAAGACCGGTAACTACGTGATAACAGGAACACACCTTCTGTAGAACTATTGATTCACAATTCTGATGAAGTGAGGTCAAAAGGGCAGGATAGATTGTCAGGCATCAAGGATGGACTATCCAAAGTGTTACCTAATGCGTTTGACAGTTTTGCTAGAGAAAGGGTGATAGCCAGGGTGATAGTCAGTTGTACTGATACCTAGTCAGTTGTACTGATACCTAGTCAGTTGTACTGATACCTAGTCAGTTGTACTGATACCTAGTCAGTTGTACTGATACCTAGTCAGTTGTACAACTGAACGCTTTCAACTGAAACTCAACCCTTCTGAATTAGAGAGGTTCTGGAGGGGGGGGGCGGGGGGGTGCCTTGTTCAGGGGCAGAACGTCAGATCTTTACCTTGTCAACTCTGGGATTTGATCCAGCAACCTTTGAGTTACTGGCCCAACGCTCTACCCGCTAGGCTACCTGACTAAGGCTTCCACGTAACGAGACACCCTTTTGTTGCGCCAGCTGGAGCACTGTCTGAAGTACTTCTGTTTCTGGTTTGGTTTTAAGTGTTGCCGTAACAAATTAGAACCTGTATGACTTCACCCCCTCATCTCTCACACAGGCAACGGGAACCACTTCTCCCCGCCATGGGACTGGTAGAATCGGAAGCACCGTAACGTAACGGTGAGACTTTCCTTATCTCGGCCCGCTCACAATCAAACTGACAGTACATGAATCAAATTGCAGGGAAAATAAACACGGTTGTTGGAGTGGAAGGAAACTGCTGAAACACAGAGATTAGACATAGCTAGTGGACAGAGGGCAGGGCAGAGGTTCCAGCAGAGCTACAGGTGAAGGTTCCAGTAGAACTACAGGTGAAGGTTCCAGCAGAACTACAGGTGAAGGTTCCAGCAGAACTACAGGTGAAGGTTCCAGCAGAACTACAGGTAAAGGTTCCAGCAGAACTACAGGTGAAGGTTCCAGCAGAACTATAGGTGAAGGTTCCAGCAGAACTACAGGTGAAGGTTCCAGCAGAACTACAGGTGAAGGTTCCAGCAGAACTACGGGTAAAGGTTCCAGCAGAACAATAGGAAAAGGTTCCAGCAGAACTATAGGTGAAGGTTCCAACCGAACTATAGGAAAAGGTTCCAGCCGAACTATAGGTGAAGGTTCCAGCCGAACTATAGGTGAAGGTTCCAGCCGAACTATAGGTGAAGGTTCCAGCAGAATTATAAGTGAAGGTTCCAGTAGAACTATAGGTGAATGTTCCAGCAGAACTACGGGTGAAGGTTCCAGCAGAACTATGGGTAAAGGTTCCAGCAGAACTACAGGTGAAGGTTCCAGCAGACCTACAGGTGAAGGTTCCAGCAGAACTACAGGTGAAGGTACCAGCAGAACTACAGGTGAAGGTTCCAGCAGAACTACAGGTGAAGGTTCCAGCAGAACTATAGGTGAAGGTTCCAGCAGAACTACAGGTGAAGGTTCCAGCAGAACTACGGGTAACGGTTCCAGCAGAACTATTGGTAAAGGTTCCAGCAGAACTATGGGTAAAGGTTCCAGCAGAACTATAGGTGAAGGTTCCAGCAGAACTACAGGTGAAGGTTCCAGCAGACCTATAGGTGAAGGTTCCAGCAGAACTATAGGTGAAGGTTCCAGCAGAACTACAGGTGAAGGTTCCAGCAGAAAAACAGGTGAAGGTTCCAGCAGAACTATGGGTAAAGGTTCCAGCAGAACTACAGGTAAAGGTTCCAGCAGAACTACAGGGGAAGGTTCCAGCAGAACTATAGGTGAAGGTTCCAGCAGAACTATAGGTGAAGGTTCCAGCAGAACTACAGGTGAAGGTTCCAGCAGAACTACAGGTGAAGGTTCCAGCAGAACTATGGGTAAAGGTTCCAGCAAAACTATGGGTAAAGGTTCCAGCAGAACTATAGGTGAAGGTTCCAGCAGAACTATAGGTGAAGGTTCCAGCCGAACTATAGGTGAAGGTTCCAGCCGAACTATAGGTGAAGGTTCCAGCAGAACTATAGGTGAAGGTTCCAGCCGAACTATAGGTGAAGGTTCCAGCCGAACTATAGGTGAAGGTTCCAGCAGAACTACAGGTAAAGATTCCAGCAGACCTGCAGGTAAAGGTTCCAGCAGAACTATAGGTAAAGGTTCCAGCAGAACTATAGGTGAAGGTTCCAGCCGAACTATAGGTGAAGGTTCCAGCAGAACTATAGGTGAAGGTTCCAGCAGAACTACAGGTGAAGGTTCCAGCAGAACTAGTGGTAAAGGTTCCAGCAGAACTATGGGTGAAGGTTCCAGCAGAACTATAGGTAAAGGTTCCAGTAGAACTAAAGGTGAAGGTTCCAGCAGAACTATGGGTGAAGGTTACAGCATAACTACAGGTAAAGGTTCCAGCAGAATTATAGGGTGAAGGTTCCAGCAGAAGTATAGGTAAAGGTTCCAGTAGAACTACAGGTGAAGGTTCCAGCAGAACTACAGGTGAAGGTTCCAGCAGAACTATAGGTGAAGGTTCCAGCAGAATTATAGGTGAAGGTTCCAGCAGAACTATAGGTAAAGGTTCCAGTAGAACTACAGGTGAAGGTTCAAGCAGAACTACAGGTGAAGGTTCCAGCAGAACTATAGGTGAAGGTTCCAGCAGAACTATAGGTGAAGGTTCCAGCATAATTATAGGTGAAGGTTCCAGCAGAACTATAGGTAAAGGTTCCAGCAGTACTATAGGTAAAGGTTCCAGTAGAACTATAGGTGAAGGTTCCAGCATAACTACAGGTAAAGGTTCCAGCAGAACTATAGGTAAAGGTTCCAGTAGAACTATAGGTGAAGGTTCCAGCAGAACTATAGGTGAAGGTTCCAGCAGAACTATAGGTGAAGGTTCCAGCCGAACTATAGGTGAAGGTTCCAGCAGAATGATAGGTGAAGGTTCCAGCAGAACTAGTGGTAAAGGTTCCAGCAGAATTATAGGTGAAGGTTCCAGCAGAACTATAGGTGAAGGTTCCTGCAGAATTATAGGTGAAGGTTCCAGCAGAATTATAAGTGAAGGTTCCAGCAGAACTATAGGTGAAGGTCCCAGCAGAATTATAGGTGAAGGTTCCAGCAGAATTATAAGTGAAGGTTCCAGTAGAACTATAGGTGAAGGTTCCAGCAGAACTAGTGGTAAAGGTTCCAGCAGAATTATAGGTGAAGGTTCCAGCAGAACTATAGGTAAAGGTTCCAGTAGAACTACAGGTGAAGGTTCCAGCCGAACTATAGGTGAAGGTTCCAGCAGAACTATAGGTGAAGGTTCCAGCAGAATTATAGGTGAAGGTTCCAGCAGAACTATAGGTAAAGGTTCCAGTAGAACTATAATTGAAGGTTCCAGCAGAACTATGGGTGAAGTTTCCAGCAGAACTATAGGTAAAGGTTCCAGTAGAACTAAAGGTGAAGGTTCCAGCAGAACTATGGGTGAAGGTTACAGCATAACTACAGGTAAAGGTTCCAGCAGAATTATAGGTGAAGGTTCCAGCAGAAGTATAGGTAAAGGTTCCAGTAGAACTACAGGTGAAGGTTCCAGCAGAACTACAGGTGAAGGTTCCAGCAGAACTATAGGTGAAGGTTCCAGCAGAATTATAGGTGAAGGTTCCAGCAGAATTATAAGTGAAGGTTCCAGTAGAACTATAGGTGAAGGTTCCAGCAGAACTAGTGGTAAAGGTTCCAGCAGAATTATAGGTGAAGGTTCCAGCAGAACTATAGGTAAAGGTTCCAGTAGAACTACAGGTGAAGGTTCCAGCCGAACTATAGGTGAAGGTTCCAGCAGAACTATAGGTGAAGGTTCCAGCAGAATTATAGGTGAAGGTTCCAGCAGAACTATAGGTAAAGGTTCCAGTAGAACTATAATTGAAGGTTCCAGCAGAACTATGGGTGAAGTTTCCAGCAGAACTATATGTAAAGGTTCCAGTAGAACTATAGGTGAAGGTTCCAGCAACTACAGGTAAAGGTTTCCAGCAGAACTATAGGCAAAGGTTCCAGTAGAACTATAGGTGAAGGTTCCAGCATAACTACAGGTAACGGTTCCAGCAGAACTATGGGTGAAGGTTCCAGCAGAACTATGGGTAAAGGTTCCAGTAGAACTATAGGTGAAGGTTCCAGCATAACTACAGGTAAAGGTTCCAGCAGAACTATAGGTAAAGGTTCCAGTAGAACTATAGGTGAAGGTTCCAGCAGAACTATAGGTGAAGGTTCCAGCAGAACTATAGGTAAAGGTTCCCGTAGAACTATAGGTGAAGGTTCCAGCAGAACTACAGGTGAAGGTTCCAGCCGAACTATAGGTGAAGGTTCCAGCAGAATTATAGGTGAAGGTTCCAGCAGAACTAGTGGTAAAGGTTCCAGCAGAATTATCGGTGAAGGTTCCAGCAGAATTATAGGTGAAGGTTCCAGCAGAATTATAGGTGAAGGTTCCAGCAGAATTATAAGTGAAGGTTCCAGCAGAACTATAGGTGAAGGTTCCAGCAGAATTATATGTGAAGGTTCCAGCAGAATTATAAGTGAAGGTTCCAGTAGAACTATAGGTGAAGGTTCCAGCAGAACTAGTGGTAAAGGTTCCAGCACAATTATAGGTGAAGGTTCCAGCAGAACTATAGGTAAAGGTTCCAGTAGAACTACAGGTGAAGGTTCCAGCCGAACTATAGGTGAAGGTTCCAGCAGAACTACAGGTGAAGGTTCCAGCAGAACTAGTGGTGAAGGTTCCAGCAGAACTACGGGTGAAGGTTCCAGCAGAACTACAGGTGAAGGTTCCAGCAGAACTCTGCGTGAAGGTTCCAGCAGAACTATAGGTAAATGTTCCAGTCAAGGAAGTCTAGGATGAAAGACAGTCCCCTACTACAGTAAACTGTTATCATCATGACATAAGCTATAGCAGCCCTACAGTATTAATGTGGTAAACATTGAAGCTAATGTGGCTGCCAAATGAAGACACGGACTAGCCGGCCAGTAAACAGCACTAAACACTAATCCACACAACTGATGCAGTCCTATGAACACAAGCCATCCCATTCAACCCTCCACTACAAGCCATCCCATATAACCCTCCACTACAAGCCATCCCATGCAACCCTCCACTACAAGCCATCCCATGCAACCCTCCACTACAAGCCATCCCATATAACCCTCCACTACAAGCCATTCCATATAACCGTCCACTACAAGCCATCCCATATAACCCTCCACTACAAGCCATCCCATGCAACCCTCCACTACAAGCCATCCCATATAACCCTCCAATTCAAGCCATCCCATACAACCCTCCACTACAAGCCATCCCATATAACCCTCCACTACAAGCCATCCCGTATAACCCTCCACTACAAGCCATCCCATATAACCCTCCACTACAAGCCATCCCTTATAACCCTCCACTACAAGCCATCCCGTATAATCCTCCACTACAAGCCATCCCGTATAACCCTCCACTACAAGCCATCCCTTATAACCCTCCACTACAAGCCATCCCATATAACCCTCCACTACAAGCCATCCCGTATAACCCTCCACTACAAGCCATCCCTTATAACCCTCCACTACAAGCCATCCCGTATAATCCTCCACTACAAGCCATCCCGTATAACCCTCCACTACAAGCCATCCCTTATAACCCTCCACTACAAGCCATCCCATATAACCCTCCACTACAAGCCATCCCGTATAACCCTCCACTACAAGCCATTCCGTATAACCCTCCACTACAAGCCATCCCTTATAACCCTCCACTACAAGCCATCCCTTATAACCCTCCACTACAAGCCATCCCGTATAACCCTCCACTACAAGCCATCCCTTATAACCCTCCACTACAAGCCATCCCATATAACCCTCCACTACAAGCCATCCCATATAACCCTCCACTACAAGCCATCCCATATAACCCTCCACTACAAGCCATTCCATATAACCCTCCACTACAAGCCATCCCATATAACCCTCACTACAAGCCATCCAATATAACCGTCCACTACAAGCCATCCCATATAACCCTCCACTACAAGCCATTCCATATAACCCTCCACTACAAGCCATCCCATATAACCCTCACTACAAGCCAACCAATATAACCGTCCACTACAAGCCATCCCATATAACCCTCCACTACAAGCCATTCCATATAACCCTCCACTACAAGCCATCCCACATAACCCTCCACTCTATCTGATGTGATATCGTTATCTATCCCTTACCTGGCTGGCTGCTGGCCCTGTCCCAGTATAGTCAGGAGTGCTCTGGAGCTGGGACAATGTGGCTCTGCCTTGGGGCCATGGAGCTCATATTCTCCCTGTCAGCTGGATCAGATTGTTTACATGTGGTATTAGGGAATGATCCAGGCAATCAATTGCAGCCCGGGCCCCGGCTAACAGAGAATACAAGGCTAATCGATAGAACTAGCTTCAGAAGAACAATCTCCTCTCCTTTCAATGGTGTGGATCAGATCAGGGGAATCCGCTGACATGGCTGTTAACCTCTCTGAGTTATGATTAACCTTGAGAGAGGAGAGGATGAGAGGGAAGGATGGATGAGAGGGGGAGAATGGAGAGGGACAGAGGGAGAGGGGGGAGACAGGGAAGGATTGAAGGAGAGAGAGACTGAGTATCAGCCTCTGAGATAATGACAGATCAAATACCACAGTATTATATCACAGAATTAAATCACAGTACTATATTACAGTATTATATCACAGTATTATATCACAGAATTAAATCACAGTACTATATTACAGTATTATATCACAGTATTAAATCACAGAATTAAATCACAGTACTATAGTACAGTATTATATCACAGTATTAAATCACAGTACTATATTACAGTATTATATCACAGTATTAAATCACAGTATTAAATCACAGTACTATATTACAGTATTATATCACAGTATTATATCACAGTATTAAATCACAGTACTATATTACAGTATTATATCACAGTATTAAATCACAGTATTAAATCACAGTACTATATTAGAGTATTATATCACAGTATTATATCACAGTATTAAATCACAGTACTATATTACAGTATTATATCACAGTATTAAATCACAGTATTAAATCACAGTACTATATTACAGTATTATATCACAGTATTATATCAAAGTATTATATCACAGTATTAAATCACAGTATTATATCGCAGTATTATATCACAGTATTATATCAAAGTATTATATCAAAATATTATATCTAAGTATATATCACAGTATTATATCACACTACTATATCACAGTAGTATATCACAGTATTATATCACAGTATTATATCAAAGTATTATATCACACTACTATATCACAGTAGTATATCACAGTATTATTTCACAGTATGATTTCACAGTATTATATCACAGTATTATATCACAGTATTATATCACAGTATTATATAACAGTATTATATAACAGTATTATATTACTGTATAATATCACAGTACTATATCACAGTTTATGTGTTGTTTTATGTAGACAGAGAGAGACAGAGAGAGACAGAAAGAGACAGGGGGAGACAGGGAGAGAAAGGGAGAGACAGAGAGAGACAGAGAGAGACAGAGAGAGACAGAAAGAGACAGGGGGGATGGACAGGGAGAGACAGACAGAGACAGGGGGGATGGACAGGGAGAGACAGAGAGAGACAGGGGGGATGGACAGGGCGAGACAGAGAGAGACAGAGAGAGACAGGGGGGATGGACAGGGAGAGACAGAGAGAGACAGGGGGAGACAGAGAGAGACAGGGGGAGACAGAGAGAGACAGGGGGGGGTGGACAGGGAGAGACAGAGAGAGACAGAGAGAGACAGGGGGGATGGACAGGGAGAGACAGAGAGAGACAGGGGGAGACAGAGAGAGACAGGGGGAGACAGAGAGAGACAGGGGGGGTGGACCGGGAGAGACAGAGAGAGACAGAGAGAGACAGGGGGATGGACAGGGAGAGACAGAGAGAGACAGGGGGAGACAGAGAGAGACAGGGGGAGACAGAGAGAGACAGGGGGGGTGGACAGGGAGAGACAGAGAGAGACAGAGAGAGACAGGGGGGATGGACAGGGAGAGACAGAGAGAGACAGGGGGAGACAGAGAGAGACAGGGGGGATGGACAGGGAGAGACAGAGATAGACAGGGGGAGACAGAGAGAGACAGGGGGGATGGACAGGGAGAGACAGAGAGAGACAGAGAGAGACAGGGGGATGGACAGGGAAAGACAGAGAGAGACAGGGGGGATGGACAGGGAGAGACAGAGAGAGACAGGGGGGATGGACAGGGAGAGACAGAGAGAGACAGAGAGAGACAGGGGGGGTGGACAGGGGGAGACAGAGAGAGACAGGGGGAGACAGAGAGAGACAGGGGGGGTGGACAGGGAGAGACAGAGAGAGACAGAGAGAGACAGGGGGGATGGAAAGAGAGAGACAGAGAGAGACAGGGGGAGACAGAGAGAGACAGGGGGAATGGACAGGGAGAGACAGAGAGTGACAGGGGGAGAAAGAGAGAGACAGGGGGGATGGACAGGGAGAGACAGAGAGAGACAGAGAGAGACAGAGAGAGACAGGGGGGATGGACAGGGAAAGACAGAGAGAGACAGGGGGAGACAGAGAGAGACAGGGGGGATGGACAGGGAGAGACAGAGAGAGACAGAGAGAGACAGGGGGAGACAGAGAGATACAGGGGGGGGTGGACAGGGAGAGACAGAGAGAGACAGGGGGAGACAGAGAGAGACGGGGGGGATGGACAGGGAGAGACAGAGAGTGACAGGGGGAGACAGAGAGAGACCGGGGGGATGGACAGGGAGAGACAGAGAGAGAGACAGGGGGAGACAGAGAGAGACAGGGGGGATGGACAGGGAGAGACAGAGAGAGACAGAGAGAGACAGGGGGATGGACAGGGAGAGACAGAGAAAGACAGGGGGAGACAGAAAGAGACAGGGGGATGGACTGGGAGAGACAGAGAGAGACAGAGGGAGACAGGGGGAGACAGAGAGAGACTGGGGGGGATGGACAGGGAGAGACAGAGAGAGACAGGAGGAGACAGAGAGAGACAGAGGGAGACAGAAAGAGACAGGGGGGATGGACAGGGAGAGACAGAGAGATACAGGGGGAGACAGAGAGAGACAGGGGGAGTCAGAGAGAGACAGGGAGAGACAGGAGGAGACAGAGAGAGACAAGGGGGGGGGGGGTGGACAGGGAGAGACAGAGAGAGACAGGGGGAGACAAGGGAGACAGAAAGAGTTGAGGGAGACAGAGAGAGACCGGGGGGATGGACAGGGAGAGACAGAGAGAGACAGGGGAAGACAGAGAGAGACAGGGGGGGTGGACAGGGAGAGACAGAGAGAGACAGAGAGAGACAGGGGGAGACAGAGAGAGACAGGGGGGTGGACAGGTAGAGACAGAGAAAGAGGGGGAGACAGAAAGAGACAGGGGGGATGGACAGGGAGAGACAGAGAGAGACAGAGGGAGACAGGGGGAGAAAGAGAGAGACTGGGGGGGATGGACAGGGAGAGACAGAGAGAGACAGGGGGAGACAGAGAGAGACAGGGGGAGACAGAAAGAGACAGGGGGGATGGACAGGGAGAGACAGAGAGAGACAGGGGGAGACAGAGAGAGACAGGGGGAGACAGGGGGAGACAGAGAGAGACAGGGGGGGATGGACAGGGAGAGACAGAGAGAGACAGGGGGAGACAGGGGAGACAGAAAGAGTTGCGGGAGTGGACAGGGAGAGACAGAGAGAGGGGGGGGGGGGCAGAGGGCGGACAGAGGAGAAGGAAGGTTAGTTGTTGGCAGCCCTGCCGACTTTGCTGATTGTGGTGTGCATGATCAGGCATGAGAGAGTGGGCTCAGAGTCTGTCCGAGAGGATTAGTGAGCAGACTCCTTAGGTCAGAGTGCAGGGGTGAAGGGTCAAAGACACAGGCAGGTAAAAGACAGATGACGACAGTGTGTGTAGGATCTGCAGCTCTGTACACTTAAAAAAAAAATTATCTCAAGTTTCAGAAGCAAAGTTTACATTTTAAGGACCCTGATCTCTCTTTTGAAGAACATATCAAGACCATTTCAAGGACAGCTTTTTTCCATCTACGTAACATTGCAAAAATCAGAAACTTTCTGTCCAAAAATGATGCAGAAAAATTAATCCATGCTTTTGTCACTTCTAGGTTAGACTACTGTAATGCTCTACTTTCCGGCTACCCGGATAAAGCACTACATAAACTTCAGTTAGTGCTAAATACGGCTGCTAGAATCCTGACTAGAACCAAAAAATGTGATCATATTACTCCGGTGCTAGCCTCTCTACACTGGCTTCCTGTTAAGGCTAGGGCTGATTTCAAGGTTTTACTGAACCTACAAAGCATTACATGGGCTTGCTCCTACCTATCTCTCTGATTTGGTCCTGCCGTACATACCTACACGTACGCTAAGGTCACAAGACGCAGGCCTCCTAATTGTCCCTAGAATTTCTAAGCAAACAGCTGGAGGCAGGGCTTTCTCCTATAGAGCTCCATTTTTATGGAACGGTCTGCCTACCCATGTCAGAGACGCAAACTCGGTATCAACCTTTAAGTCTCTACTGAAGACTCATCTCTTCAGTGGGTCATATGATTGAGTGTAGACTGGCCCAGGAGTGGGAGGGTGAACGGAAAGGCTCTGGAGCAACGAACCGCCCTTGCTGTCTCTGCCTGGCCGGTTCCCCTCTTTCCACTGGGATTCTCTGCCTCTAACCCTATTACAGGGTCTGAGTCACTGGCTAACTGGGGCTCTCTCATGCCGTCCCTGGAGGGGGTGCGTCACCTGAGTGGGTTGATTCACTGATGTGGTCATCCTGTCTGGTTTGGCCCCCCCCCCCTCAGCCTTGTCTCAGGATGGTAAGTTGGTGGTTGAAGATATCCCTCTAGTGGTGTGGGGGCTGTGCTTTGGCAAAGTGGGTGGGGTTATATCCTTCCTGTTTTGCCCTGTCCGGGGGTGTCCTCGGATGGGGTCACAGTGTCTCCTGACCCCTCCTATCTCAGCCTCCAGTATTTATGCTGCAGTAGTTTATGTGTCGGGGGGCTAGGGTCAGTTTGTTATATCTGGAGTACTTCTCCTGTCCTATTCGGTGTCCTGTGTGAATCTAAGTGTGCGTTCTCTAATTCTCTCCTTCTCTCTTTCTTTCTCTCTCTCGGAGGACCTGAGCCCTAGGACCATGCCCCAGGAATACCTGACATGATGACTCCTTGCTGTCCCCAGTCCACCTGACTGTGCTGCTGCTCCAGTTTCAACTGCTCTGCCTTATTATTATTCGACCATGCTGGTCATTTATGAACATTTGAACATCTTGACCATGTTCTGTTATAATCTCCACCCGGCACAGCCAGAAGAGGACTGGCCACCCCACATAGCCTGGTTCCTCTCTAGGTTTCTTCCTAGGTTTTGGCCTTTCTAGGGAGTTTTTCCTAGCCACCGTGCTTCTACACCTGCATTGCTTGCTGTTTGGGGTTTTAGGCTGGGTTTCTGTACAGCACTTTGAGATATCAGCTGATGTACGAAGGGCTATATAAATAAATTTGATTTGATTTGAATGCCCCCCTTATCCAGTATGAAATAGTCTTGACTCTGTTTGGAAGATTGCTGCTGTTATGTTGCTTAGTCCTTGAAGATCACAGTACTGCTCTGGAGAGAGGAATTAGGACAGATCTATATTATGTAAGCATGAGGAGATGTGTCATGCACTGAGAAGACAGCATATGACTGCAAGTGTTCACCCAAGGAGAAATATCTCAAATGTGCTTATTTAAAAATATATATTTTTTTACAAGGACACTTGTGCTAAGTACAACAGGAGTTTTATGACTGAGATCACTCTTTGTGTTTAGGGATAGAAAGTCAAGTCTCACTGGTAAAAACAGAATATTATCTCTGGTTGCTTGTATGTTGTTCCCCTTTATCTGTCCCCGAATATCTTCCTTTCCCTTAAACTATTTTTCTGTTCCTGTTCCTGTGTGTGTGTGTGTGTGTGTGTGTGTGTGTGTGTGTGTGTGTGTGTGTGTGTGTGTGTGTGTGTGTGTGTGTGTGTGTGTGTGTGTGTGTGTGTGTGTGTGTGTGTGTATGTATGTTTGTGTGCGTGCGTGCGTGTACATTTCCCACAATGCCACTCCAGAAGTTTGAAGTCAGTTCATTATACATAACCATATGAGTATAATTATAAATACAATCCTAATCACATCATTTAATTGAGTAGTGGAGAGCATGGTGAATCACCTTACACAGCGTTCTGGAAGAAAACTCCAGGACGGTCACATATTTTGACCTTTGTCTGTCCGATAAACAGTCAGAACTGTACTCTGCTACGTTCCACAGGTTCTGCAGACAGACTATGCATATTCTGGTAATACAATAAAGCCAAGCTTGACTTCAAATCAACAACAAAAACCAATGCTTGTAGATGGTAGGGGAGAGCTTTCAGGGAACGACACCGAGGGATGGTGAATTAGAAAAATTCCCTCAGAGTCAGATGAGAGAAGCGATAACGTTTTTACATTTTTTTAAAAAATGGCATTGCACAACACCATGAAATAAGATGTTCTGCTCCAGAGTTGAAACGCTGGAACTCAAATCTATCTTGTTTCCTTCTTTAATCTACTTTGAACGTTTTAATGAGAGTAAAGAAATTATTTGGGTTGCTGGATCCTGCTTGTCTTTTGTTGTCCTGAATGTTCATGTCTATAATTGGGATGTCGTACGCAGTTATGAAAATGCTTTCTAGGCTGGATGCTCTGATGGTGTTGGGGTGATTTTGGAAGCCTTGGACAGCACTGTAGGCCTCAGCTTGTTGGACTGTGGTCCCTAAGCTCTTACTGTTGGGTCACATCTGGAAATGCCAAAAACACACAGTAAAAGGAAGAGGGAGGAAAGGGGGAGGATGGGGCACAGATTGGAAAAGGGATGGAAAATGAGAAATGAACAGGAAGAGAGAGTATAATCAATTTGATAGGCTATGTAGCAATCCCCTCTCTCTCTCCTCTCCCTCTCCTCTCTCTCTGTCCTCTCTCTCTCTCCTCTCTCTCTCTCCTCTGTCTCCTCTCTCTCTCTCCTCTCTCTCTGTCCTCTCTCTCTCTCCTCTCTCTCTCTCCTCTCTCTCATCTCTCTCTCTGTCCTCTCTCTCTCTGTCTCCTCTCTCTCTCTCTCCTCTCTCTCTGTCCTCTCTCTCTCTCTCCACTCTCTCTCTCCTCTCTCTCCTCTCTCTCTCCTCTCTCTCTCTGTCCTCTCTCTCTCCTCTCTCTCTCCTCTCTCTCTCTCTCTCTCTGTCTCTCTCTCTTCTCTCTCTCTCCTCTCTCTCTCTGTCCTCTCTCTCTCTCTCCTCTCTCTCTGTCCTCTCTCTCTCTCCTCTCTCTCTCTCTCTCCTCTCTCGCTCTCCATCTCCTCTCTCTCTCTCTCTCTCTCCTCTCTCTCTCTGTCCTCTATCTCTCTGTCCTCTATCTCTCTCCCCTCTCTCTCTCTCCTCTCTCTCCTCTCTCTCTCTCTCTCTCTCTCTCTCTCTCTCTCTCTCTCTCTCTCTCTCTCTCTCTCTCTCTCTCTCTCTCTCTCTCTCTGTCTCCTTTCTCTCTCCTCTCTCTCTCTCCTCAGTCTCGCTCCTCTCTCCTCTCTCTCTCCTCTCTCTCTCTCTCCTCTCTCTCCCTCTCTCTCTGTCTCCTCTCTCTCTCTTTCCTCTCTCTCATCTCTCTGTCTCCTCTCTCTCTCTCCTCTCTCTATCCTCTCTCTCTCCTCTCTCTCTCCTCTCTCTCTCCTCTCTCTCTCTCTCCTCTCTCTCTCTCTCCCTAGTTCCAAGGTAACCCTTGATGGTGGAACACCAATTTTCCCTCTGGATTTAGCTGGATCCAGTCTACAAAACCAGTGAATAGATCAAGCCCTTCTCCTCCCCGTCATCACTCACCTCTTTATCCTCCATTCCTCATCACTCCATCCTCATATCTCTGTCCCTAAACCCCTCCTGGCTCCTCTTAAGCACAGGAATTTAAACCACATTTTAGGAGCCGGGGGACACCACAGAGCCAGAAAATAGAGGGGGGGAGGTTGAGAGATGGAGGAAGAGATTGAGAAAGATAGATTGGGAGAAAGAGAGAAAAAGAGAGAGGAAGAAAGAGAGAGAGAAAACAGATAGAACAGAGAAAAACAGAGCGGTGGCACGGTGAATTAGTCTGTCTTTAGACAAGGACGGAGAACTCCTTCCTAGAAATAACTTTCCAAAATAGTTATTTGGCTGTCTGTACTGTAGTGGTAACAGCTAGCAGGATGGAGGTACTATAGTACTGTAGTGGTAACAGCTAGCAGGATGGAGGTACTATAGTACTGTAGTGGTAACAGCTAGCAGGATGGAGGTACTATAGTACTGTAGTGGTAACAGCTAGCAGGATGGAGGTACTATAGTACTGTAGTGGTAACAGCTAGCAGGATGGAGGTACTATAGAACTGTAGTGGTAACAGCTAGCAGGATGGAGGTACTATAGTACTGTAGTGGTAACAGCTAGCAGGATGGATGTACTATAGTACTGTAGTGGTAACAGCTAGCAGCAGGATGGAGGTACTATAGTACTGTAGTGGTAACAGCTAGCAGGATGGAGGTACTATAGTAGTGTAGTGGTAACAGCTAGCAGGATGGAGGTACTATAGAACTGTAGTGGTAACAGCTAGTAGCAGGATGGAGGTACTATAGTACTGTAGTGGTAACAGCTAGCAGGATGGAGGTACTATAGTACTGTAGTGGTAACAGATAGCAACAGGATGGAGATACTACAGTACTGTAGTGGTAACAGCTAGCAGGATGGAGGTACTATAGTACTGTAGTGGTAACAGCTAGCAGGATGGAGGTACTATAGTACTGTAGTGGTAACAGCTAGCAGGATGGAGGTACTATAGTAGTGTAGTGGTAACAGCTAGCAGCAGGATGGAGGTACTATAGTACTGTAGTGGTAACAGCTAGCAGCAGGATGGTGGTACTATAGTACTGTAGTGGTAACAGCTAGCAGCAGGATGGTGGTACTATAGTACTGTAGTGGTAACAGCTAGCAGCAGGATGGTGGTACTATAGTAGTGTAGTGGTAACAGCTAGCAGGATGGAGGTACTATAGTAGTGTAGTGTTAACAGCTAGCAGGATGGAGGTACTATAGTTCTGTAGTGGTAACAGCTAGCAGGATGGAGGTACTATAGTACTGTAGTGGTAACAGCTAGTAGCAGGATGGAGGTACTATAGTACTGTAGTGGTAACAGGTAGCAGGATGGAGGTACTATAGAACTGTAGTGGTAACAGCTAGCAGGATGGAGGTACTATAGTACTGTAGTGGTAACAGCTAGCAGGATGGAGGTACTATAGAACTGTAGTGGTAACAGCTAGCAGGATGGAGGTACTATAGTACTGTAGTGGTAACAGCTAGCAGGATGGAGGTACTATAGAACTGTAGTGGTAACAGCTAGCAGGATGGAGGTACTACAGTACTGTAGTGGTAACAGCTAGCAGGATGGAGGTACTATAGTACTGTAGTGGTAACAGCTAGCAGGATGGAGGTACTATAGAACTGTAGTGGTAACAGCTAGCAGGATGGAGGTACTATAGTAGTGATAAAGTTCTTCCTGTTCTGTAGCCTCCTAATTGTCTCCATCCATCTATCTTATTGGCCCAGTTAGCATGTTATGGCAGAGGAGAGGAGCTGAGAAGAGGAGAGGAGAAGAGAGGAGGAGAGGAGCTGAGAAGAGGAGAGAAGAAGAGAGGAGGAGAGGAGCTGAGAAGAGGAGAGAAGAAGAGAGCGGAAATATAAATAAATACACAAATAAATAATATATATTAGCGTATAAATCTTCCCCTTATTTCCTCCCACCCGGTCCGGGCGTCTGGTCACACACCGACACGGCTTTACAACGCTGGCATCCTTCATCCTGCCAACGCTCCTGGCGAGACGCTGGGACCACCACTGGGACTACCACTGTAACAAACACACTAGGGAACAGAGTGTGGTTGAATATATACGAGCAATGGGTTGTAATACAACAGCCCCGGGTATACCTAATCACTTACACAGGCAGAGTCCTAGCTTCAATCTAACCTCTTTCTGTCACAGCTGTGTGAATGCAAACATGTGTTTAAACTCCACGGACGCACACACGCACGGACGCACGGACAGACACACACACACACACACACACACACACACACTCACACACACACACACACACACACACACACACACACACACACACACACACACACACACACGCACGGACGCACGGACGCACACACACACACACACACACACACACACACACACACACACACACACACACACACACACACACACACACACATACACACACACACACACACACACACACACACACACACACACACACACACACACACACAGAACCTCTCTGCTGTGTCACTGTCCAAGTGTGTTCTCCAGTCTCTCCCACAGGCGTGTTTCCAGGTCTACAGCCCTCAGTATAGACCAAGATTTAGAGAAAAAATTTATTAAAGTCTCTCTCCACGATGATACTATAGTTGACAATAAAAAATACATATTTTAAAAGCCACATTGTGGACCACTCAAATAGAGTTTGGAGACAATAAATGGAGTTATACGAAAATATGATACAGAGTTTGTCTGCCTCATGCAGCAGACAGAGTTTTCCAGGGACTGTCTCTGTCCTCCTCCTTCCAAGCAACACATTAACTCTCATTGCTACTCCAGAAACAAATCTCCCTCCCTGCAGCCCTCCAAGGCCCCCAACCCTCTCGCTGCCCTGCAAGGCCCCCAACCCTCCCACTGCCCTCCAAGGCCCCCAACCCTCCCTGCTGCCCTCCAAGGCCCACAACCCTCCCTGCTGCCCTCCAAGGCCCATAACCCTCCCTGCAGCCATCCAAAGGCCCCCAACCCTCCCTGCTGCCCTCCAAGGCCCCCAACCCTCCCTGCTCCCTGCTGCCCTCCCTAAAATGTCCGCAAGATTGGAAAGGGGAGGAGTCCGAAAGGGGCTTTGTGTTCCTTCCAAGTACCCCTTCTTCAGACAGTCTGTTGACAAATTGACTTGTTACCAAACAGAAAGCCCATCACTACTCCATCTTAACTGAGGTGGTCTTAGTGTGAGAGAGGAAGAGCTTAATTAAGTGTGTGTGTGTCCTCATGTTCCTCCGTGAGTGTGTGTGTGTGTGTGTGTGTGTGTGTGTGTGTGTGTGTGTGTGTGTGTGTGTGTGTGTGTGTGTGTGTGTGTGTGTGTGTGTGTGTACATCTGTGTTTATTGCCCAGCTGTCCCATTTAGCTGCTCAGTGCCTCTTCAGTACCCTAGGGTGGCAGGCAGCTGGCAGGGCTCTCATCATATTGATGAGGTAAGAGCAGGTCTCTAAATTAACATTTGTAATTGGTAGCACTGGTGACTGCCAATTTAGGAACACCAGAAAATACTTCTTTTTTTTTTAAATGATTGAAATCAAAAATCTGAATCTAATTTTATTTGTCACACGCTTCGCAAACAACAGGTGTAGACTAACAGGGAAATGCTTGGTAAACAACAGGTGTAGACTAACAGTGAAATGCTTGGTAAACAACAGGTGTAGACTAACAGGGAAATGCTTGGTAAACAACAGGTGTAGACTAACAGTGAAATGCTTGGTAAACAACTGGTGTAGACTAACAGGGAAATGCTTGGTAAACAACAGGTGTAGACTAACAGGGAAATGCTTGGTAAACAACAGGTGTAGACTAACAGGGAAATGCTTGGTAAACAACAGGTGTAGACTAACAGGGAAATGCTTGGTAAACAACAGGTGTAGACTAACAGGGAAATGCTTGGTAAACAACAGGTGTAGACTAACAGGGAAATGCTTGGTAAACAACAGGTGTAGACTAACAGTGAAATGCTTAGTTAGGGGCCAACAATGCAGAGAGAAATAGAAAGATGATAACACAGTGATTAACTATAACTTGGTTATATACACGAGGTACCAGTACAGAGTCGATGTTCGGGGGTTCGAAGTAATCAAGGTAGACATGTGCCTTGCGAAAGTATTCGGCCCCCTTGAACTTTGCGACCTTTTGCCACATTTCAGGCTTCAAACATAAAGATATAAAACTGTATTTGTTTGTGAAGAATCAACAACAAGTGGGACACAATCATGAAGTGGAACGACATTTATTGGATATTTCAAACTTTTTTAACAAATGAAAAACTGAAAAATTGGGCGTGCAAAATTATTCAGCCCCTTTACTTTCAGTGCAGCAAACTCTCTCCAGAAGTTCAGTGAGGATCTCTGAATGATCCAATGTTGACCTAAATGACTAATGATGATAAATACAATCCACCTGTGTGTAATCAAGTCTCCGTATAAATGCACCTGCACTGTGATAGTCTCAGAGGTCCGTTAAAAGCACAGAGAGCATCATGAAGAACAAGGAACACACCAGGCAGGTCCGAGATACTGTTGTGAAGACGTTTAAAGCCGTATTTGGATACAAAAATATTTCACAAGCTTTAAACATCCCAAGGAGCACTGTGCAAGCGATAATATTGAAATGGAAGGAGTATCAGACCACTGCAAATCTACCAAGACCTGGCCGTCCCTCTAAACTTTCAGCTCATACAAGGAGAAGACTGATCAGAGATGCAGCCAAGAGGCCCATGATCACTCTGGATGAACTGCAGAGATCTACAGCTGAGGTGGGAGACTCTGTCCATAGGACAACAATCAGTCGTATATTGCACAAATCTGGCCTTTATGGAAGAGTGGCAAGAAGAAAGCCATTTCTTAAAGATATCCATAAAAAGTGTTGTTTAAAGTTTGCCACAAGCCACCTGGGAGACACACCAAACATGTGGAAGAAGGTGCTCTGGTCAGATGAAACCAAAATTGAACTTTTTGGCAACAATGCAAAACGTTATGTTTGGCGTAAAAGCAACACAGCTGAACACACCATCCCCACTGTCAAACATGGTGGTGGCAGCATCATGGTTTGGGCCTGCTTTTCTTCAGCAGGGACAGGGAAGATGGTTAAAATTGATGGGAAGATGGATGGAGCCAAATACAGGACCATTCTGGAAGAAAACCTGATGGAGTCTGCAAAAGACCTGAGACTGGGACGGAGATTTGTCTTCCAACAAGACAATGATCCAAAACATAAAGCAAAATCTACAATGGAATGGTTCAAAAATAAACATATCCAGGTGTTAGAATGGCCAAGTCAAAGTCCAGACCTGAATCCAATCGAGAATCTGTGGAAAGAACTGAAAACTGCTGTTCACAAATGCTCTCCATCCAACCTCACTGAGCTCGAGCTGTTTTGCAAGGAGGAATAGGAAAAAATTTCAGTCTCTCGATGTGCAAAACTGATAGAGACATACCCCAAGCGACTTACAGCTGTAATCGCAGCAAAAGGTGGCGCTACAAAGTATTAACTTAAGGGGGCTGAATAATTTTGCACGCCCAATTTTTCAGTTTTTGATTTGTTAAAAAAGTTTGAAATATCCAATAAATGTCGTTCCACTTCATGATGTATCCCACTTGTTGTTGATTCTTCACAAAAAAATACAGTTTTATATCTTTATGTTTGAAGCCTGAAATGTGGCAAAAGGTCGCAAAGTTCAAGGGGGCCGAATACTTTCGCAAGGCACTGTATATATATACAGTGGGGCAAAAAAAGTATTTAGTCAGCCACCAATTGTGCAAGTTCTCCCACTTAATTAAAAAGATGAGAGAGGCCTGTAATTTTCATCATTGGTACACTTCAACTATGACAGACAGAATGAGAAAAAGAAATCCAGAAAATCACATTGTAGGATTTTCTGGATTTTGCAAATAAATTCATTTAAAATCCTACAATGTGATTTTCTGGATTTTTTTCCTAATTTTGTTTTGACGCTTAGCCAATTGTGCGCCGGACTCCCAATCACGGCCGGTTGTGATACAGCCTGGTCAGATCTTTTGAACAGGAGGTCCAATCCGGCCTGCGGGTGGTCTATATTCATGCAGTTTGATGACTGTCCAGCTCGTTAATAATCACAAGACAGTCAGGGAGCATCAAAAATGCAACTCCATGATGCTAACAAATCTGCACTCACTAGCTTCAAATCAAATCAAATTCTATTGGTCAAATACACGTGTGTATATATATATATATATATATATATATAAAATACAAAATATATAGTGAGGGAAAAAAGTATTTGATCCCCTGCTGATTTTGTACGTTTGCCCACTGACAAAGAAATGATCAGTCTATAATTTGAATGGTAGGTTTATTTGAACAGTGAGAGACAGAATAACAACAAAGAAATCCAGAAAAACGCATGTCAAAAATGTTATAAATTTATTTGCATTTTAATGAGGGAAATAATTATTTGACCCCTCTGCAAAACATGTCTTAGTACTTGGTGGCAAAACCCTTGTTGGCAATCACAGAGGTCAGACGTTTTCCTGTAGTTGGCCACCAGGTTTGCACACATCTCAGGAGGGATTTTGTCCCACTCCTCTTTGCAGATCTTCTCCAAGTCAATAAGGTTTCGAGGCTGACTTGTGGTAACTCGAACCTTCAGCTCCCTCCACAGATTTTCTATGGGATTAAGGTCTGCAGACTAGCTAGGCCACTCCAGGACCTTAATGTGCTTCTTCTTGAGTCACTCCTTTGTTGCCTTGGCCATGTGTTTTGGGTCATTATCACGCTGGAATACCCATCCACAACCCATTTTCAATGCCCTGGCTGAGGGAAGGAGGTTCTCACCCAAGATTTGACGTTACATGGCCCCGTCCATCGTCCCTTTGATGCGGTGAAGTTGTCCTGTTCCCTTAGCAGAAAAACACCCCCAAAGCATAATGTTTCCACCTCCATGTTTGACAGTGAGGATGGTGTTCTTGGGGCAGCATTCCTCCTCTTCCAAACACAGCGAGTTGAGTTGATGCCAAAGAGCTCCATTTTGGTCTCATCTGACCAAACCACTTTGTCCTCTGAATCATTCAGATGTTCATTGGCAAACTTCAGATGGGCATGTATATGTGCTTTCTTGAGCAGGGGGACCTTGCGGGCGCTGCAGGATTTCAGTCCTTCATCACGACGTAGTGTGTTACCAATGGTTTTCTTGGTGACTATGGTCCCAGCTGCCTTGAGATCATTGACAAGATCCTCCTGTGTAGTTCTGGGCTGATTCCTCACCGTTCTCATGATCATTGCAACTCCACGAGGGGAGATCTTGCATGGAGCCCCAGGCCGAGGGAGATTGACAGTTCTTTTGTGTTTCTTCCATTTGCGAAAAATCGCACCAACTGTTGTCACCTTCTCACCAAGCTGCTTGGCGATGGTCTTGTAGCCCATTCCAGCCTTGTGTAGGTCTACAATCTTGTCCCTGACATCCTTGGAGAGCTCTTTGGTCTTGGCCATGGTGGAGAGTTTGGAATCTGATTGATTGATTGCTTCTGTGGACAGGTGTCTTTTATACAGGTAACAAACTGAGATTAGGAGCACTCCCTTTAAGAGTGTGCTCCTAATCTCAGCTCGTTACCTGTATAAAAGACACCTGGGAGCCAGAAATCTTTCTGATTGAGAGGGAGTCAAATACTTATTTCCCTCATTAAAATGCAAACCAATTTATAACATTTTTGACATGCGTTTTTCTGGATTTTTGTTGTTATTCTGTCTCTCACTGTTAAAATAAACCTAACATTACAATTATAGACTGATCATTTCTTTGTCAGTGGGCAAACGTACAAAATCAGCAGGGGATCAAGTACTTTTTTTCCCTCACTGTATATAATGTATTATAATCTTTTGTTCTTGTTTCCTCCTGGGAAACAACGGCACAGCGAAGACTTATCATTACAACAATTGTTATCTGGGGGAAAAAATTAATGGTCGCTCAGAAAAACATCTTGTCCCACTTTGGAGCCCTGTTTGAGAGAGGTACAGCATTCATTCAGCTGAGCTGTCACAGAGTGGCAGGGCACTGATGGTCTCATGTTGATGAGGTAAGAGGTACAGCCTCCAAGCCTCACAGTATTCAATCAGCTGAGCTGTCACAAAGTCATGATGTCATGATATCATCCTCAGTACAACCTCTGCACACCTCTGAGTGTGTGACTTGTTCTGTTTCTGTCAATGTCTGTTTCTACATAGTTACAATATAAGTGTGTGTGTGTGTGTGTGTGTGTGTGTGTGTGTGTGTGTGTGTGTGTGTGTGTGTGTGTGTGTGTGTGTGTGTGTGTGTGTGTGTGTGTGTGTGTGTGTGTGTGTGTGTGTGTGTGTGTGTGTGTGTGTGTTTCTGTTCTCATCTGTTTGAATATTATGCATCTCGGCATGTGTCAATGAAAAGGACAGCAGAACCCAGGGCCATTGTTCCGTCCAGATGCCTCGCTCAACCACCCAGAGTGATGCAGCCAGAGACAGGCAGAGAGGCCAGGCCACAGGGCCGTAAAGCCAGGCTGGAAATTTGCTGAGTGCCTGGTTCTATTTGCATTTAAATGGGCAAGGCAGTTAGGTCTAGTTGGGGGGTTGGTGGGGGCTTGCTCAGCTGGTGGTGAGAACTACACCACACACTCTGGCTTTCAGCTGGGACATCTCCTCTCCTCCTCCTCCTCTCCTCACCTCCTCCTCCTCCTCTCTTCCTCCTCTCCTCTCCTCTCCCTCACCTCCAACTCCTACTCTCCTCCTTCTCCTCTCCTCCTCCTACTCACCTCCTCCTCCTCATCTCCTCACCTCCTCCTCCTCCTCACCTCCTCCTCCTCTCCTCCTCCTCCTCTCTTCCTCCTCTCCTCTCCTCTCCCTCACCTCCAACTCCTCCTCTCCTCCTCCTCCTCACCTCCTCATCTCCTCACCTCCTCCTCCTCATCCCCTCTCCTCCTCCTCCTCACCTCCTCCTCCTCACCTCCTCACCTCAACCTCCTGATCTCCTCACCTCCTCCTCCTCACCTCCTCCTCCTTTCCTCTCCTCTCCTCTCCTCACCCCCTCCTCCTCCTCTTCTCCTCTTCCTCACCTCTTCACCTCCTCCTCCTCATCTCCTCACCTAATCCTCCTCACCTCCTCCTCCTCTCCTCACCTCCTCCTCACCTCATCCTCCTCACCTCCTCCTCCTCATCTCCTCTCCTCACCTCCTCCTCCTCCTCTCCTCTCCTTAACTCCTCCTCACCTCATCCTCCTCATCTCCTCCTCATCTCCTCCTCCTCCTCATCTCCTCTTCTCACCTCCCCCTCCTCTCCTCTCCTCTCCTCCTCCTCACTTCCTCCTCCTCATCTCCTCTCCTCACCTCCTCCTCCTCATCTCCTCACCTCCTCATCTCCTCCTCCTCCTCACCTCCTCCTCCTCATCTCCTCCTCCTCTCCTTCTCCTCCTCATCTCCTCTCCTCACATCCTCCTCCTCATCTCCTCTACTCACCTCCTCCTCCTCACCTCCTCCTCTCCTCCTAATCCTCCTCCCCCTCCTCCTCTCATCATCTCCTCACCTCCTCCTCCTCACCTCCTCCTCCTCTCCTCCTCCTCCTCCTCCTCCTCCTCCCCCTCCTCCTCTTCTCCTCATCACCTCCTCCTCCTCCTCACCTCCTCCTCTCCTCCTCCTCCTCCTCCCCCTCCTCCTCTCCTCCTCATCACCTCCTCCTCCTCATCACCTCCTCCTCCTCCTCACCTCCTCCTCCTCATCATCTCCTCACCTCCTCCTCTCCTCCTCACCTCCTTCTCCTCCTCACCTCCACCTCCTCACCTCCACCTCCTCCTCACCTCCTCACCTCCTCCGCGCTGTTGGCAGGGACGCGTCTGAGAATCTATAGGGCTTTTAAATGGTAATGGCGGCCAATTCTCAAATTACAGCAGCTCCAAAACAAAACAAGAGAGAGTGGCTAGCAGCCGTTTAAGCGCAGGCCCCCACTCGTAACCGTTAGAGATGGAATCCATCACTCTGTGATTTAGAGGGCTCCTTAGGTCAGCACCACCAAACTCCTGCTCATTCAGACAAAGCACTCATTTACATTTCAGTCATTTAACAGACTCTCTTATCCAGAGAGACTTACAGTAGTGAGTCATTTAGCAGACACTCATATCCAGAGAGACTTACAGTAGTGAGTCATTTAACAGACACTCTTATCCAGAGAGACTTACAGAACTGAGTCATTTAAACAGATGTGCTTATCCAGAGAGACTTACATGAGGAAATTGGGTAAAGTGCCTTGCTCAAGGGCACATCGACAGATTTTTCACATAGTCAGCTCTGGGATTCGAACCAGCAACCGTTTGGTTACGTAACTGCTTGGCTCTCTGCCTCCCTACCCAGAAACACAGAAGCAACCTTTCATCTAGTATAAGTGGACTTGGTTTATAATATAATTCTCACAGATATCTACTAGTTCCGTTGATAAAAGCAAAACCCAAATGTGTTTATTTTATTTCTAAATTTCCAATGTAAAGGAATATTCTGTTAGGAGAACTGACTCACATTCCTCATACGTGAAGGCACAAAGAAGAGACACACTCACACACACACACACACACACACACACACACACACACACACACACACACACACACACACACACACACACACACACACACACTAGTGTTTATCTTAGCCTAGCTCTTAGATGCTAAACTCCAGGTTCTCACTCAACGCTGTTATTATCAGCATCACCACCCTTTCAACATCCGACACATAACGCTACCATTACTCCACTATTACACACAGCAGACCTAGACATGCAGCCGGCTTCATGTAGTTGCTGATGTCTTGCCCTGCGTTACAACACTACAATATGTAAGGGAGGAAGAGGCCAAAGGCTCCACACATGGACTGGCTCAACACAGTTTCTCTGGGCCTCCGCAAGGTCGGCGTTTCTTTGTAATTGATTGTTCAGTAATTAAAGTTGGAAATTCAAAACGTTGCAGATTGTCAAATAAATGTTCGATACAACAGAACACTAGTCGCCTTCTTTTTTTCTTACTTCCAGCCTGTCGTGTATAGGCTACCTGAACCTGTATAGGCTACCTGAACCTGTAGAGGCTACCTGAACCTGTATAGGCTACCTGAACCTGTAGAGGCTACCTGAACCTGTAGAGGCTACCTGAACCTGTAGAGGCTACCTGAACCTGTAGAGGCTACCTGAACCTGTATAGGCTACCTGAACCTGTAGAGGCTACCTGAACCTGTAGAGGCTACCTGAACCTGTAGAGGCTACCTGAACCTGTAGAGGCTACCTGAACCTGTAGAGGCTACCTGAACCTGTAGAGGCTACCTGAACCTGTATAGGCTACCTGAACCTGTAGAGGCTACCTGAACCTGTATAGGCTACCTGAACCTGTAGAGGCTACCTGAACCTGTATAGGCTACCTGAACCTGTATTGGCTACCTGAACCTGTATAGGCTACCTGAACCTGTATAGGCTACCTGAACCTGTAGAGGCTACCTGAACCTGTAGAGGCTACCTGAACCTGTAGAGGCTACCTGAACCTGTATAGGCTACCTGAACCTGTATAGGCTACCTGAACCTGTATAGGCTACCTGAACCTGTAGAGGCTACCTGAACCTGTATAGGCTACCTGAACCTGTAGAGGCTACCTGAACCTGTATAGGCTACCTGAACCTGTAGAGGCTACCTGAACCTGTATAGGCTACCTGAACCTGTAGAGGCTACCTGAACCTGTATAGGCTACCTGAACCTGTAGAGGCTACCTGAACCTGTATAGGCTACCTGAACCTGTAGAGGCTACCTGAACCTGTATAGGCTACCTGAACCTGTAGAGGCTACCTGAACCTGTATAGGCTACCTGAACCTGTAGAGGCTACCTGAACCTGTATAGGCTACCTGAACCTGTATTGGCTACCTGGACCTGTATAGGCTACCTGAACCTGTATAGGCTACCTGAACCTGTAGAGGCTACCTGAACCTGTATAGGCTACCTGAACCTGTATTGGCTACCTGAACCTGTATAGGCTACCTGAACCTGTATAGGCTACCTGAACCTGTAGAGGCTACCTGAACCTGTATAGGCTACCTGAACCTGTATAGGCTACCTGAACCTGTATAGGCTACCTGAACCTGTAGAGGCTACCTGAACCTGTATAGGCTACCTGAACCTGTATAGGCTACCTGAACCTGTATAGGCTACCTGAACCTGCAGAGGCTACCTGAACCTGTATAGGCTACCTGAACCTGTATAGGCTACCTGAACCTGTATAGGCTACCTGAACCTGTAGAGGCTACCTGAACCTGTAGAGGCTACCTGAACCTGTATAGGCTACCTGAACCTGTATTGGCTACCTGAACCTGTATAGGCTACCTGAACCTGTATTGGCTACCTGAACCTGTATAGGCTACCTGAACCTACATGACACGAGCCCTCCTCACACTCTCTCCCAGCTAGAATGGAAAGTTATTGTGCATCAAACCAGTCTATTAATTCCAAATAATACAGTCTGCTCACCCTCAAAATACCAGCTAACTAGGGACTGTTTTCTTATGCTGTGTAACCTGCTATCTATACACGGTTTTATAAAAAATTGCACATCCAATAGCCTAACAATGAGGTCGTTGGTTTGAGGACTGATTCAGCCACTAACAGCCTAACACAAATGAACTACAATATTTAAGGTCAATTAAATTAAATCCAACTTGAGCGACTCTCCTCAAGTCCCAATCTCTTTCTTTTTTTATGTGTAAATGATTCCACCACAGCGTGTAGGTCCAGGTTACATACGGAGTGAATCTCCTTTTGGAGGGTCACTGTCAGAATTATATATACAATGTATATTTTTTTAAGACATCGTTGACAGAGCTTGTGAGACCGCCCTGCCTAGCGAGTGTCCAGTATGCCAGTGCATATGGGGGAAAGGTTGTTCTGGGCAGGACCAATGGGAAAGGTTGTTCTAGTCAGGACCAATGGGAAAGGTTGTTTTGGGCAGGACCAATGGGAAAGGTTGTTCTGGGCAGGACCAATGGGAAAGGTTGTTCTAGTCAGGACCAATGGGAAAGGTTGTTCTAGTGAGGACCAATGGGAAAGGTTGTTCTCGTCAGGACCAATGGGAAAGGTTGTTCTAGTGAGGACCAATGGGAAAAGTTGTTCTAGTCAGGACCAATGGGAAAGGTTGTTCTAGTGAGGACCAATGGGAAAGGTTGTTCTCGTCAGGACCAATGGGAAAGGTTGTTCTGGGCAGGACCAATTTATTAAATTTTTTTATTTCATCTTTATTTAACCAGGTAGGCTAGTTGAGAACAAGTTCTCATTTGCAACTGCGACCTGGCCAAGATAAAGCATAGCAGTGTGAACAGACAACACATAGGTAGGTACACATGGAATATAAGGTGCTTTAGTAACAAAACGAATGGCACTGAGATAAACTGCATCCAGTTTGCTGAGTAGAGTGTTGGAAGCTATTTTGTAAATTACATCGCCGAAGTCGAGGATCGGTAGGATAGTCAGTTTTACTAGGGTAAGTTTGGCGGCGTGAGTGAAGGAGGCTTTGTTGCGGAATAGAAAGCCGACTCTAGATTTGATTTTAGATTGGAGATGTTTGATATGAGTCTGGAAGGAGAGTTTACAGTCTAGCAAGACACCTAGGTACTTATAGATGTCCACATATTCTAGGTCGGAACCATCCAGGGTGGTGATGCTAGTCGGGCGTGCGGGTGCAGGCAGTGAACGGTTGAAAAGCATGCATTTGGTTTTACTAGCGTTTAAGAGCAGTTGGAGGCCACGGAAGGAGTGTTGTATGGCATTGAAGCTCGTTTGGAGGTTAGATAGCACAGTGTCCAAGGACGGGACGGAAGTATACAGAATGGTGTCGTCTGCGTAGAGGTGGATCAGGGAATGGCCCGCAGCAAGAGCAACATCATTGATATATACAGAGAAAAGAGTCGGCCTGAGAATTGAACCCTGTGGCACCCCCATAGAGACTGCCAGAGGACCGGACAGCATGCCCTCCGATTTGAACCAGGCAAGGCAGTCATCAGAAAAACCGAGGCTACTGAGTCTGCCGATAAGAATATGGTGATTGACAGAGTCGAAAGCCTTGGCAAGGTCGAAAAAGACGGCTGCACAGTACTGTCTTTTATCGATGGCGGTTATGATATCATTTAGTATCTTGAGCGTGGCTGAGGTGCACTCGGAAACCAGATTGCACAGCGGAGAAGGTACGGTGGGATTCAAGATGGTCAGTGACCTGTTTGTTGACTTGGCTTTCGAAGACCTTAGATAGGCAGGGCAGGATGGATATAGGTCTGTAACAGTTTGGGTCCAGGGTGTCTCCCCCTTTGAAGAGGGGGATGACTGCGGCAGCTTTCCAATCCTTGGGGATCTCAGACGATTTGAAAGAGAGGTTGAACAGGCTGGTAATAGGGGTTGCGACAATGGCGGCGGATAGTTTCAGATATAGAGGGTCCAGATTGTCAAGCCCAGCTGATGAGAAAGGTTCTTCTAATCAGGACCAATGGGGAAGGTTGTTCTGGTCAGGACCAATGGGAAAGGTTGTTCTAGTCAGGACCAATGGGAAAGGTTGTTCTAGTAAGGACCAATGGGGAAGGTTGTTCTGGTCAGGACCAATGGGGAAGGTTGTTCTGGTCAGGACCAATGGGAAAGGTTGTTCTAGTCAGGACCAATGGGAAAGGTTGTTCTAGTCAGGACCAATGGGAAAGGTTGTTCTAGTCAGGACCAATGGCCAACCACAAATGGGGGAATAGGGGAATAACCTGGGGAATAGTTACAGGGGAGAGGACAATAACCTGGGGAATAGTTACAGAGGAGAGGAGAATATCCTGGGGAATAGTTACAGGGGAGAGGAGGGGGGAATAACCTGGGGAATAGTTACAGGGGAGAGGAGGGGGGAATAACCTGGGGAATAGTTACAGGGGAGAGGAGGGGGGAATAACCTGGGGAATAGTTACAGGGGAGAGGAGTGGGAATAACCTGGGGAATAGTTAAAGGGGATAGGAGGGGGGAATAACCTGGGGAATAGTTACAGGGGAGAGGACAGGGGAATAACCTGGAGAATAGTTACAGGGGAGAGGAGGGGGGAATAACCTGGGGAATAGTTACAGAGGAGAGGAGAATAACCTGGGGAATAGTTACAGGGGAAAGGAGGGGGGAATAACCTGGGGAATAGTTACAGGGGAGAGGAGGGGGGAATAACCTGGGGAATAGTTACAGGGGAGAGGAGAATATCCTGGGGAATAGTTACAGGGGAAAGGAGGGGGGAATAACCTGGGGAATAGTTACAGGGGAGAGGAGGGGGGAATAACCTGGGGAATAGTTACAGAGGAGAGGAGAATAACCTGGGAAATAGTTACAGGGGAAAGGAGGGGGGAATAACCTGGGGAATAGTTACAGGGGAGAGGAGGGGGGAATAACCTGGGGAATAGTTACAGGGGAGAGGAGAATATCCTGGGGAATAGTTACAGGGGAAAGGAGGGGGGAATAACCTGGAGAATAGTTACAGGGGAGAGGAGGGGGGAATAACCTGGGGAATAGTTACAGGGGAGAGGAGGGGGGAATAACCTGGGGAATAGTTACAGGGGAGAGGAGAATATCCTGGGGAATAGTTACAGGGGAGAGGAGAATATCCTGGGGAATAGTTACAGGGGAGAGGAGAATATCCTGGGGAATAGTTACAGGGGATAGGAGAATAACCTGGGGAATAGTTACAGGGGATAGGGGAATAACCTGGGGAATAGTTACAGGGGATATGGGAATAACCTGGGGAATAGTTACAGGGGAGAGGGGAATAACCTGGGGAATAGTTACAGGGGAGAGGAGGGGGGAATATCCTGGGGAATAGTTACAGGGGAGAGGAGGGGGGAATAACCTGGGGAATAGTTACAGGGGAGAGGAGTGGGAATAACCTGGGGAATAGTTACAGGGGATGGGAGGGGGGAATAACCTGGGGAATAGTTACAGGGGAGAGGACAGGGGAATAACCTGGAGAATAGTTACAGGGGAGAGGAGGGGGGAATAACCTGGGGAATAGTTACAGAGGAGAGGAGAATAACCTGGGGAATAGTTACAGGGGAAAGGAGGGGGGAATAACCTGGGGAATAGTTACAGGGGAGAGGAGGGGGGAATAACTTGGGGAATAGTTACAGGGGAGAGGAGAATATCCTGGGGAATAGTTACAGGGGAAAGGAGGGGGGAATAACCTGGGGAATAGTTACAGGGGAGAGGAGGGGGGAATAACCTGGGGAATAGTTACAGGGGAGAGGAGGGGGGAATAACCTGGGGAATAGTTACAGGGGAGAGGAGAATCTCCTGGGGAATAGTTACAGGGGAGAGGAGAATATCCTGGGGAATAGTTACAGGGGAGAGGAGAATATCCTGGGGAATAGTTACAGGGGATAGGGGAATAACCTGGGGAATAGTTACAGGGGATAGGGGAATAACCTGGGGAATAGTTACAGGGGATAGGGGAATAACCTGGGGAATAGTTACAGGGGAGAGGGGAATAACCTTGGGAATAGTTACAGGGGAGAGGAGGGGGGAATATCCTGGGGAATAGTTACAGGGGAGAGGAGGGGGGAATAACCTGGGGAATAGTTACAGGGGAGGGGGGAATAACCTGGGGAATAGTTACAGGGGATAGGGGAATAACCTAGAGAATAGTTACAGGGGAGAGGAGGGGGGAATAACCTGGGGAATAGTTACAGGGGAGGGGGGAATAACCTGGGGAATAGTTACAGGGGATAGGGGAATAACCTGGAGAATAGTTACAGGGGAGAGGGGAATAACCTGGGGAATAGTTACAGGGGAGAGGGGAATAACCTGGGGAATAGTTACAGGGGAGAGGGGAATAACCTGGGGAATAGTTACAGGGGAGAGGGGAATAACCTGGAGAATAGTTACAGGGGAGAGGGGACTAACCTGGGCAATAGTTACAGGGGATAGGGGAATAACCTGGGGAATAGTTACAGGGGAGAGGAGGGGGGAATAACCTGGGGAATAGTTACAGGGGAGAGGAGGGGGGAATAACCTGGGGAATAGTTACAGGGGAGAGGGGAATAACCTGGAGAATAGTTACAGGGGAGAGGAGAATAACCTGGGGAATAGTTACAGGGGAGAGGAGGGGGGAATAACCTGGGGAATAGTTACAGGGGAGAGGAGGGGGGAATTACCTGGGGAATAGTTACAGGGGAGAGGAGAATATCCTGGGGAATAGTTGCAGGGGAGAGGAGGGGGGAATAACCTGGGGAATAGTTACAGGGGAGAGGAGTGGGGAATAACCTGGGGAATAGTTACAGGGGAGAGGAGAATATCCTGGGGAATAGTTACAGGGGAGAGGAGGGGGGAATAACCTGGGGAATAGTTACAGGGGATAGGGGAATAACCTGGGGAATAGTTACAGGGGAGAGGAGGGGGGAATAACCTGGGGAATAGTTACAGGGGAGAGGAGGGGGGAATAACCTGGGGAATAGTTACAGGGGAGAGGAGAATATCCTGGGGAATAGTTACAGGGGAGAGGAGGGGGGAATAACCTGGGGAATAGTTACAGAGGACAGGGGAATAACCTGGGGAATAGTTACAGGGGATAGGAGGGGGGAATAACCTGGGGAATAGTTACAGGGGAAAGGAGTGGGAATAACCTGGGGAATAGTTACAGGGGATAGGGGAATAACCTGGGGAATAGTTACAGGGGATAGGGGAATAACCTGGAGAATAGTTACAGGGGATAGGAGGGGGGAATAACCTGGGGAATAGTTACAGGGGACAGGGGAATAACCTGGGGAATAGTTACAGGGGATAGGAGGGGGGAATAACCTGGGGAATAGTTACAGGGGAGAGGAGGGGGGAATAACCTGGGGAATAGTTACAGGGGAGAGGAGGGGGGAATAACCTGGGGAATAGTTACAGGGGAGAGGGGAATAACCTGTAGAATAGTTACAGGGGAGAGGAGAATAACCTGGGGAATAGTTACAGGGGAGAGGAGGGGGGAATAACCTGGGGAATAGTTACAGGGGATAGGGGAATAACCTGGGGAATAGTTACAGGGGAGAGGAGGGGGGGATAACCTGGGGAATAGTTACAGGGGAGAGGAGGGGGGAATAACCGGGGGAATAGTTACAGGGGAGAGGAGAATATCCTGGGGAATAGTTACAGGGGAGAGGAGGGGGGAATAACCTGGGGAATAGTTACAGGGGAGAGGAGGGGGGAATAACCTGGTGAATAGTTACAGGGGAGAGGAGAATATCCTGGGGAATAGTTACAGGGGAGAGGAGGGGGGAATAACCTGGGGAATAGTTACAGGGGATAGGGGAATAACCTGGGGAATAGTTACAGGGGAGAGGAGGGGGGAATAACCTGGGGAATAGTTACAGGGGAGAGGAGGGGGGAATAACCTGGGGAATAGTTACAGGGGAGAGGAGAATATCCTGGGGAATAGTTACAGGGGAGAGGAGGGGGGAATAACCTGGGGAATAGTTACAGGGGACAGGGGAATAACCTGGGGAATAGTTACAGGGGATAGGAGGGGGGAATAACCTGGGGAATAGTTACAGGGGAAAGGAGTGGGAATAACCTGGGGAATAGTTACAGGGGATAGGGGAATAAACTGGGGAATAGTTACAGGGGATAGGGGAATAACCTGGGGAATAGTTACAGGGGATAGGGGAATAACCTGGGGAATAGTTACAGGGGATATGGGAATAACCTGGGGAATAGTTACAGGGGAGAGGGGAATAACCTGGGGAATAGTTACAGGGGAGAGGAGGGGGGAATATCCTGGGGAATAGTTACAGGGGAGAGGAGGGGGGAATAACCTGGGGAATAGTTACAGGGGAGAGGAGTGGGAATAACCTGGGGAATAGTTACAGGGGATAGGAGGGGGGAATAACCTGGGGAATAGTTACAGGGGAGAGGACAGGGGAATAACCTGGAGAATAGTTACAGGGGAGAGGAGGGGGGAATAACCTGGGGAATAGTTACAGAGGAGAGGAGAATAACCTGGGGAATAGTTACAGGGGAAAGGAGGGGGGAATAACCTGGGGAATAGTTACAGGGGAGAGGAGGGGGGAATAACTTGGGGAATAGTTACAGGGGAGAGGATAATATCCTGGGGAATAGTTACAGGGGAAAGGAGGGGGGAATAACCTGGGGAATAGTTACAGGGGAGAGGAGGGGGGAATAACCTGGGGAATAGTTACAGGGGAGAGGAGGGGGGAATAACCTGGGGAATAGTTACAGGGGAGAGGAGAATCTCCTGGGGAATAGTTACAGGGGAGAGGAGAATATCCTGGGGAATAGTTACAGGGGAGAGGAGAATATCCTGGGGAATAGTTACAGGGGATAGGGGAATAACCTGGGGAATAGTTACAGGGGATAGGGGAATAACCTGGGGAATAGTTACAGGGGATAGGGGAATAACCTGGGGAATAGTTACAGGGGAGAGGGGAATAACCTTGGGAATAGTTACAGGGGAGAGGAGGGGGGAATATCCTGGGGAATAGTTACAGGGGAGAGGAGGGGGGAATAACCTGGGGAATAGTTACAGGGGAGGGGGGAATAACCTGGGGAATAGTTACAGGGGATAGGGGAATAACCTAGAGAATAGTTACAGGGGAGAGGAGGGGGGAATAACCTGGGGAATAGTTACAGGGGAGGGGGGAATAACCTGGGGAATAGTTACAGGGGATAGGGGAATAACCTGGAGAATAGTTACAGGGGAGAGGGGAATAACCTGGGGAATAGTTACAGGGGAGAGGGGAATAACCTGGGGAATAGTTACAGGGGAGAGGGGAATAACCTGGGGAATAGTTACAGGGGAGAGGGGAATAACCTGGAGAATAGTTACAGGGGAGAGGGGAATAACCTGGGCAATAGTTACAGGGGATAGGGGAATAACCTGGGGAATAGTTACAGGGGAGAGGAGGGGGGAATAACCTGGGGAATAGTTACAGGGGAGAGGAGGGGGGAATAACCTGGGGAATAGTTACAGGGGAGAGGGGAATAACCTGGAGAATAGTTACAGGGGAGAGGAGAAGAATAACCTGGGGAATAGTTACAGGGGAGAGGAGGGGGGAATAACCTGGGGAATAGTTACAGGGGAGAGGAGGGGGGAATTACCTGGGGAATAGTTACAGGGGAGAGGAGAATATCCTGGGGAATAGTTGCAGGGGAGAGGAGGGGGGAATAACCTGGGGAATAGTTACAGGGGAGAGGAGTGGGGAATAACCTGGGGAATAGTTACAGGGGAGAGGAGAATATCCTGGGGAATAGTTACAGGGGAGAGGAGGGGGGAATAACCTGGGGAATAGTTACAGGGGATAGGGGAATAACCTGGGGAATAGTTACACGGGAGAGGAGGGGGGAATAACCTGGGGAATAGTTACAGGGGAGAGGAGGGGGGAATAACCTGGGGAATAGTTACAGGGGAGAGGAGAATATCCTGGGGAATAGTTACAGGGGAGAGGAGGGGGGAATAACCTGGGGAATAGTTACAGAGGACAGGGGAATAACCTGGGGAATAGTTACAGGGGATAGGAGGGGGGAATAACCTGGGGAATAGTTACAGGGGAAAGGAGTGGGAATAACCTGGGGAATAGTTACAGGGGATAGGGGAATAACCTGGGGAATAGTTACAGGGGATAGGGGAATAACCTGGAGAATAGTTACAGGGGATAGGAGGGGGGAATAACCTGGGGAATAGTTACAGGGGACAGGGGAATAACCTGGGGAATAGTTACAGGGGATAGGAGGGGGGAATAACCTGGGGAATAGTTACAGGGGAGAGGAGGGGGGAATAACCTGGGGAATAGTTACAGGGGAGAGGAGGGGGGAATAACCTGGGGAATAGTTACAGGGGAGAGGGGAATAACCTGTAGAATAGTTACAGGGGAGAGGAGAATAACCTGGGGAATAGTTACAGGGGAGAGGAGGGGGGAATAACCTGGGGAATAGTTACAGGGGATAGGGGAATAACCTGGGGAATAGTTACAGGGGAGAGGAGGGGGGGATAACCTGGGGAATAGTTACAGGGGAGAGGAGGGGGGAATAACCGGGGGAATAGTTACAGGGGAGAGGAGAATATCCTGGGGAATAGTTACAGGGGAGAGGAGGGGGGAATAACCTGGGGAATAGTTACAGGGGAGAGGAGGGGGGAATAACCTGGTGAATAGTTACAGGGGATAGGAGAATATCCTGGGGAATAGTTACAGGGGAGAGGAGGGGGGAATAACCTGGGGAATAGTTACAGGGGATAGGGGAATAACCTGGGGAATAGTTACAGGGGAGAGGAGGGGGGGAATAACCTGGGGAATAGTTACAGGGGAGAGGAGGGGGGAATAACCTGGGGAATAGTTACAGGGGAGAGGAGAATATCCTGGGGAATAGTTACAGGGGAGAGGAGGGGGGAATAACCTGGGGAATAGTTACAGGGGACAGGGGAATAACCTGGGGAATAGTTACAGGGGATAGGAGGGGGGAATAACCTGGGGAATAGTTACAGGGGAAAGGAGTGGGAATAACCTGGGGAATAGTTACAGGGGATAGGGGAATAAACTGGGGAATAGTTACAGGGGATAGGGGAATAACCTGGGGAATAGTTACAGAGGAGAGGAGGGGGGAATAACCTGGGGAATAGTTACAGGGGACAGGGGAATAACCTGGGGAATAGTTACAGGGGATAGGAGGGGGGAATAACCTGGGGAATAGTTACAGGGGAGAGGAGGGGGGAATAACCTGGGGAATAGTTACAGGGGAGAGGAGAATAACCTGGGGAATAGTTACAGAGGAGAGGAGAATAACCTGGGGAATAGTTACAGGGGAGAGGGGAATAACCTGGGGAATAGTTACAGGGGAGAGGGGAATAACCTGGGGAATAGTTACAGGAGAGAGGGGAATAACCTGGAGAATAGTTACAGGGGAGAGGAGGGGGGAATAACCTGGGGAATAGTTACAGGGGAGAGGAGGGGGGAATAACCTGGGGAATAGTTACAGGGGAGAGGGGAATAACCTGGGGAATAGTTACAGGGGATAGGGGAATAACCTGGAGAATATTTACAGGGGATAGGGGAATAACCTGGGGAATAGTTACAGAGGAGAGGAGGGGGAATAACCTGGGGAATAGTTACAGGGGATAGGGGAATAACCTGGGGAATAGTTACAGAGGAAAGGAGTTGGAATAACCTGGGGAATAGTTACAGGGGATAGGGGAATAACCTAGAGAATAGTTACAGGGGAGAGGGGAATAACCTGGGGAATAGTTACAGAGGAAAGGAGTGGGAGTAACCTGGGGAATAGTTACAGGGGATAGGGGAATAACCTGGGGAATAGTTACAGGGGATAGGGGAATAACCTGGAGAATAGTTACAGGGGATAGGAGGGGGGAATAACCTGGGGAATAGTTACAGGGGAGAGGAGAATATCCTGGGGAATAGTTACAGGGGATAGAAGAGGGGAATAACCTGGGGAATAGTTACAGGGGAGAGGAGGGGGGAATAACCTGGGGAATAGTTACAGGGGAGAGGAGGGGGGAATAACCTGGGGAATAGTTACAGGGGAGAGGAGGGGGGAATAACCTGGGGAATAGTTACAGGGGAGAGGAGAATAACCTGGGGAATAGTTACAGGGGATAGGGGAATAACCTGGGGAATAGTTACAGGGGAGAGGAGAATATCCTGGGGAATAGTTACAGGGGATAGAAGAGGGGAATAACCTGGGGAATAGTTACAGGGGAGAGGACAGGGGAATAACCTGGGGAATAGTTACAGGGGAGAGGGGAATAACCTGGGGAATAGTTACAGGGGAGAGGAGAATAACCTGGGGAATAGTTACAGGGGATAGGGGAATAACCTGGAGAATAGTTACAGGGGATAGGGGAATAACCTGGGGAATAGTTACAGAGGAGAGGAGGGGGGGATAACCTGGGGAATAGTTACAGGGGATAGGGGAATAACCTGGGGAATAGTTACAGAGGAAAGGAGTGGGAATAACCTGGGGAATAGTTACAGGGGATAGGGGAATAACCTAGAGAATAGTTACAGGGGAGAGGGGAATAACCTGGGGAATAGTTACAGAGGAAAGGAGTGGGAATAACCTGGGGAATAGTTACAGGGGATAGGGGAATAACCTGGGGAATAGTTACAGGGGAGAGGAGAATATCCTGGGGAATAGTTACAGGGGAGAGGAGGGGGGAATAACCTGGGGAATAGTTACAGGGGAGAGGAGGGGGGAATAACCTGGGGAATAGTTACAGGGGAGAGGAGTGGGAATAACCTGGGGAATAGTTACAGGGGAGAGGAGGGGGGAATAACCTGGGGAATAGTTACAGGGGAGAGGGGAATAACCTGGGGAATAGTTACAGAGGAAAGGAGTGGGAATAACCTGGGGAATAGTTACAGGGGATAGGGGAATAACCTAGAGAATAGTTACAGGGGAGAGGGGAATAACCTGGGGAATAGTTACAGAGGAAAGGAGTGGGAATAACCTGGGGAATAGTTTCAGGGGATAGGGGAATAACCTGGGGAATAGTTACAGGGGATAGGGGAATAACCTGGAGAATAGTTACAGGGGATAGGAGGGGGGAATAACCTGGGGAATAGTTACAGGGGAGAGGAGAATATCCTGGGGAATAGTTACAGGGGATAGAAGAGGGGAATAACCTGGGGAATAGTTACAGGGGAGAGGAGGGGGGAATAACCTGGGGAATAGTTACAGGGGAGAGGAGGGGGGAATAACCTGGGGAATAGTTACAGGGGAGAGGAGGGGGGAATAACCTGGGGAATAGTTACAGGGGAGAGGAGAATAACCTGGGGAATAGTTACAGGGGATAGGGGAATAACCTGGGGAATAGTTACAGGGGAGAGGACAGGGGAATAACCTGGGGAATAGTTACAGGGGAGAGGGGAATAACCTGGGGAATAGTTACAGGGGAGAGGACAGGGGAATAACCTGGGGAATAGTTACAGGGGAGAGGGGAATAACCTGGGGAATAGTTACAGGGGAGAGGAGAATAACCTGGGGAATAGTTACAGGGGATAGGGGAATAACCTGGAGAATAGTTACAGGGGATAGGGGAATAACCTGGGGAATAGTTACAGAGGAGAGGAGGGGGGGGGATAACCTGGGGAATAGTTACAGGGGATAGGGGAATAACCTGGGGAATAGTTACAGAGGAAAGGAGTGGGAATAACCTGGGGAATAGTTACAGGGGATAGGGGAATAACCTAGAGAATAGTTACAGGGGAGAGGGGAATAACCTGGGGAATAGTTACAGAGGAAAGGAGTGGGAATAACCTGGGAAATAGTTACAGGGGATAGGGGAATAACCTGGGGAATAGTTACAGGGGAGAGGAGAATATCCTGGGGAATAGTTACAGGGGAGAGGAGGGGGGAATAACCTGGGGAATAGTTACAGGGGAGAGGAGGGGGGAATAACCTGGGGAATAGTTACAGGGGAGAGGAGTGGGAATAACCTGGGGAATAGTTACAGGGGAGAGGAGGGGGGAATAACCTGGGGAATAGTTACAGGGGAGAGGAGGGGGGAATAACCTGGGGAATAGTTACAGGGGAGAGGAGGGGGGAATAACCTGGGGAATAGTTACAGGGGAGAGGAGGGGGGAATAACCTGGGGAATAGTTACAGGGGAGAGGAGGGGGGAATAACCTGGGGAATAGTTACAGGGGAGAGGAGGGGGGAATAACCTGGGGAATAGTTACAGGGGAGAGGAGGGGGGAATAACCTGGGGAATAGTTACAGGGGAGAGGAGGGGGGAATAACCTGGGGAATAGTTACAGGGGATAGGAGGGGGGAATAACCATGGAACAGTAATGTATATAATAGCAATGAGGTTTATATATTTATTTATTATTATATATTTATATACTCGCCACACACTAGAATGTGCATTTATACTAGTCGGCGTTGGCGATTTGGGTCTGGGCAAAACACATTGCCAACAGTCTCAATAAGCTAATGATCAAACGAAATGGAAATTGTGTTGTTTACTTTAAATTCTCTCCGTTCAAATCAAATCAAATCAAATCAAATTTTATTTGTCACATACACATGGTTAGCAGATGTTAATGCGAGTGTAGCGAAATGCTTGTGCTTCTAGTTCCGACAATGCAGTAATAACCAACAAGTAATCTAGCTTACAATTCCAAAACTAATACCTTATACACACAAGTGTAAAGGGATAAAGAATATGTACATAAAGATATATGAATGAGTGATGGTACAGAGCGGCATAGGCAAGATACAGTAGATGGTATTGAGTGCAGTATGTACATATGAGATGAGTATGTAAACAAAGTGGCATAGTTAAAGTGGCTAGTGATACATGTATTACATAAAGATGCAGTAGATGATATAGAGTACAGTATATACATATGAGATGAATAATGTAGGGTATGTAAACATTATATTAGGTAGCATTGTTTAAAGTGGCTAGTGATATATTTTACATAATTTCCCATCAATTCCCATTATTAAAGTGGCTGGAGTTGAGTCAGTGTGTTGGCAGCAGCCACTCAATGTTAGTGGGGGCTGTTTAACAGTCTGATGGCCTTGAGATAGAAGCTGTTTTTCAGTCTCTCGGTCCCAGCTTTGATGCACCTGTACTGACCTCGCCTTCTGGATGATAGCGGGGTGAACAGGCAGTGGCTCGGGTGGTTGTTGTCCTTGATGATCTTTATGGCCTTCCTGTGACATCGGGTGGTGTAGGTGTCCTGGAGGGCAGGTAGTTTGCCCCCGGTGATGCGTTGTGCAGACCTCACTACCCTCTGGAGAGCCTTACGGTTGGGGGCGGAGCAGTTGCCATACCAGGCGGTGATACAGCCCGAAAGGATGCTCTCGATTGTGCATCTGTAGAAGTTTGTGAGTGCTTTTGGTGACAAGCCGAATTTCTTCAGCCTCCTTAGGTTGAAGAGGCGCTGCTGCACCTTCTTCACGATGCTGTCTGTGTGGGTGGACCAATTCAGTTTGTCTGTGATGTGTACGCCGAGGAACTTCAAACTTACTACCCTCTCCACTACTGTTCCATCGATGTGGATCGGGGGGTGTTCCCTCTGCTGTTTCTTGAAGTCCACAATCATCTCCTTAGTTTTGCTGACGTTTAGTGTGAGGTTATTTTCCTGACACCACACTCCGAGGGCCCTCACCTCCTCCCTGTAGGCCTGTAGGCCGTCTCGTCGTTGTTGGTAATCAAGCCTACCACTGTTGTGTCGTCCGCAAACTTTCCTTCAGAGAAACACATCAATTACTCCACTTTTTGGAAGAATCCACATATTTGGATGATTCTAAAAAGGGTTGAGGAATGACTCAATGGAACAGACTCTTTGACCTATTTGTCTAAATGAAAGGGGCAGCAAGTCATCTCTCATAACCGTTACCATCTCTCCTCTTTGGGTGAACTAAGAGCACCGTGATCAGACATGTCAGACCCTTCAGAGCCTCTGTGAAGTCCAGAGCACGGTAGTCCGTACACACAGGCAGGGAGATGCCTCTACGTCGACACGCACATACTGGCACGAACACGCAGTATAAACACACACGTTCATTCATTTGATTTGATTTGATTTGTGTGTTGCTGTGGGGGCCCCCTCCTCAGAGAGTAGAGTTGTTTAGTTCTAAAACGTTGCTCATTCAAACTTATTGAGGTAAATAATGAGCTATGTTGGTCATTGTTATGCTTCATTATTTCAGACTGTACCAAAACAAACTTCTTTACTAGTGGACACTTTCAGAGAGTGGCTGATCCGTCTTGTGTGTACACTTCCAGAGAGTGGCTGATCCGTCTCGTGTGGACACTTACAGAGAGTGGCTGATCCGTCTCGTGTGGACACTTCCAGAGAGTGGCTGATCCGTCTCGTGTGGACACTTCCAGAGAGTGGCTGATCCGTCTCGTGTGGACACTTCCAGAGAGTGGCTGATCCGTCTCGTGTGGACACTTCCAGAGAGTGGCTGATCAGTCTCGTGTGGACACTTCCAGAGAGTGGCTGATCCGTCTCGTGTGGACACTTCCAGAGAGTGGCTGATCCGTCTCGTGTGGACACTTCTAGAGAGTGGCTGATCCGTCTCGTGTGGACACTTCCAGAGAGTGGCTGATCCGTCTCGTGTGTACACTTCCAGAGAGTGGCTGATCCGTCTCATGTGGACACTTCCAGAGAGTGGCTGATCCGTCTCGTGTGGACACTTCCAGAGAGTGGCTGATCAGTCTCGTGTGTACACTTCCAGAGATTGGCTGATCCGTCTCGTGTGGACACTTCCAGAGAGTGGCTGATCCGTCTCGTGTGGACACTTCCAGATAGTGGCTGATCCGTCTCGTGTATTCTTCCTTAATTTAAACCTTTTAACCCCACGGCTGTGTCTGAAATAGTGGCCCTACAGTATAGTGCACTACATTTAAATAGGGTCCATGAGTCTCGGGTTAAAAAGTAGTGTACTTAGAAGACCGTAGGGTCTTACTTCAGATGCAGCCCATGAGAAAGAAAGCCTGAACGAACTGCACATCCGTTCCTCGGTTTCTATCAGCCTGCCTGGGCCTCTTTGGGTAGCTTCAACCTGACGTCTGCTTAGCAATGTAGTCTATCAGCCTGCCTGGGCCTCTTTGGGTAGCTTCAACCTGACGTCTGCTTAGCAATGTAGTCTATCAAGCCTCCAGCCTCACCCCAATACAACACAGAACAATGTAGTCTATCAAGCCTCCAGCCTCACCCCAATACAACACAGAACAATGTAGTCTATCAAGCCTCCGGCCTCACCCAATACAACACAGAACAATGTAGTCTATCAAGCCTCCAGCCTCACCCCAATACAACACAGAACAATGTAGTCTATCAAGCCTCCAACCCCAATACAACACAGAACAGTGTAGTCTATCAAGCCTCCAACCCCAATACAACACAGAACAGTGTAGTCTATGAAGCCTCCGGCCTCACCCCAATACAACACAGAACAATGTAGTCTATCAAGCCTCCAGCCTCACCCCAATACAACACAGAACAGTGTAGTCTATCAAGCCTCCAGCCTCACCCCAATACAACACAGAACAATGTAGTCTATCAAGCCTCCAGCCTCACCCCAATACAACACAGAACAATGTAGTCTATCAAGCCTCCGGCCTCACCCCAATACAACACAGAACAATGTAGTCTATCAAGCCTCCGGCCTCACCCCAATACAACACAGAACAATGTAGTCTATCAAGCCTCCGGCCTCACCCCAATACAACACAGAACAATGTAGTCTATCAAGCCTCCAGCCTCACCCCAATACAACACAGAACAATGTAGTCTATCAAGCCTCCGGCCTCACCCCAATACAACACAGAACAATGTAGTCTATCAAGCCTCCGGCCTCACCCCAATACAACACAGAACAATGTAGTCTATCAAGCCTCCAGCCTCACCCCAATACAACACAGAACAATGTAGTCTATCAAGCCTCCAGCCTCACCCCAATACAACACAGAACAATGTAGTCTATCAAGCCTCCGGCCTCACCCCAATACAACACAGAACAATGTAGTCTATCAAGCCTCCAGCCTCACCCCAATACAACACAGAACAATGTAGTCTATCAAGCCTCCAGCCTCACCCCAATACAACACAGAACAAGGCTTTACATAGGCTTTACATAGGCTTTACATAGTCTTCATCTGGCTTGTTTATCAGTGGAAGCAAAAAACAGCAGACAACTCAAGACTTTCCAAAGTGATTTATAGCAATATTGTTCTAATCACGAAACAGATGGACTTTGGCTCGACAACACAAGGTAAACACACACACACATATACTTACACACACACACACATATACATATATACACACACACACACACATACACACACACACATACACACACACACACACACACACACATACATACACACACAGACACACACACACACACACACACACACACACACGCACGCACGCACGCACGCACACACATACACACACACACACACACACACACACACACACACACACACACACACACACACACACACACATACACACACACACACACACACATACACACACAGACACACACACACACACACACACACACACACACACACACACACACACACACACACACACACACACACACACACACACACACACACACACACACACACACACACACACACACACACACACACACACACACACACACACACACACACACACACACACACACAGACACAGACAAAGAAGTTCCATCATTTGTATCACTCAGCACTTTTTGGAGAAGGGGTGTTGGTGGACTAGGGTACCTTTGCTGAAGCAGCAATTCCCCCCCATAATGTAAAAACAACAGACTGGCGGCCTTGTTAGCTAGACGAAGATCACCAAGTAAAACAAATGCTTTAGCCCCGGTCCACGGCTATCCAAACAGCCATTAGCATTTCCTCTGGAATAATCACTGAGAAAACACAGAGGAAGAGTTGACGGCTTTCTTCCCACACATTGTTACAAAGTGGGCTTAGGCTAGGCCTCTTACTTAGTGAGACAGACACACACACACATTCACACACACACGCACGCACACACACACACACACACACACGCACGCACGCACGCACGCACGCACGCACCCTCGCACACACACACACACACGCACACACACGCACATGCACACACGCACGCACACACACACACACACACACACACTGACTAAACACACACTGACTCACGGGAATCTGTGCCGCCACACTCCGGGCAGTTCCCAGGGGCTGGTGTTCTGGTGTTCTGGTGTCTGGCCATTAATGAAACAATTGAGTCAACATCACTTCTCTGTAGGAGGAGAGACAGGAAGTGAAAAGGTACTGGGGAGACACGATTAGAAATGAAACATCCCCAGTATTTCTGCATGTTGTAAATACGGTATTGGAACTGACCCTGTATATATCATGTTCTTCTTGTTTCTTATTTTTATATTGTGTGTGTTTGTGTTCTACATGATGTTATTCTTAGTGCTACATCGATATTGATTACTGCATTGTTGGGTTTAGAGCAAGGGGTTTATATTTTATTTAGTCTTCTTGCCCCATCGCTGTAACTCCCATACGGACTCAGGAGAGGCGAAGGTCGAGAACCGTGCGTCCACCGAAACCCAGCCAGCCAAATCCTGGCCTGCCAAACCCTCTTATAACCCGGACGACGCTGGGCCAAACCCTCCACTAACCGAGACGACGCTGGGCTAATTGTGCGCTGCCTCATGGGTCTCCCAGTCACGGTCAGCTGTGACACAGCCTGGGATCGAACCCGAGTCTGTAGTGATTCCTCAAGCACGAAAATGCAGTGCCGCTGCGCCACTCAGGAGGGCCTCCCCCTGCTAAGTGATTTTATCAAACAATTGGTCCCCCCCAAAAATAAACACGTCCCTCCGTTGAATTTCAAAAGCCTGATATGGCCCTCGAGCCAAAATGTTTTTTTGCCTTGGTTCTGAGCTTGCGAAAAAAAGCATTTCACTGTACTTGTGCAAGTGACATTAAAACTTGAAACTTCTAACATATTTATATTTGTCAACTGTTAAGATCCTTTTGATCCAGCCTTCCGCTGGTGCCGAGCTCCGGACCAGTGTTACTCCCTCATGAAGACCTTCGTTTGAAAAAAAACGAGAGCAAAAAACAGCAGCAATAGTACTGTTTGTCCGTCTTGAGACGTCATAGCCAGTCCTCAAAACAGTCAGAATTGATTTAAAATCATTTAAGAAATATGTCAATTTTTCATTTTGACGTTTTTTTTTTTAGCAGAGGAGAACTTAGTCGCGGAATTTCGCATCTGACTAAGATGTTTGGTGCAGTATTTCTCAAGTGAAAAAAAAATGTGCATGAAAAATATTTGTCTCTTGCTGAATGACAACGAACACTTTATTGAAGAATCCTGTTGACTAATCAACGACGACTTTGGCTACTGACTTCAGCTTGCATGTCGTGTACTAGAACAGCCAAATAAAATGTAATTTTTTTTTTTACCTTGCCGAAGACCAAAACTAATAAAAAACGTAACAAAATGTCTTCGCAACACGTGCCGAACTGTCTGAGATGGGAAGCTTACGGACGCCTTAACATACCACTGATAGTCCTATACTACGCTATATACTACGCTATATACTACGCTATATACTATGTTATATACTACGCTATATACTCCATATACTACGCTATACACTACGCTATATACTACGCGATATACTACGCTATATACTACGCTATATACTACGCTATATACTACGCTATATACTATGTTATATACTACGCTATATACTCTATATACTATGCTATACACTACGCTATATACTACGCAATATACTACGCTATATACTCTATATACTAAGCTATATACTACGCTATATACTACGCTCTATATTACTCTATATACTACTCTATATACTACGCTATATACTATATATACTACTCTAAATACTACGCTATATACTACGCTATATACTACGCTATATACTACTCTATATACTACGCTATATACTATGCTATATACGCTATATACTACGCTATATACTACTCTATATACTACACTATATACTACGCTATATACTACGCTATATACTATGCTATATACTACTCTATATACTACGCTATATACTACGCTATATGCTACTCTATATACTACGCTATATACTACGCTATATACTACTCTATATACTACGCTATATACTACTCTATATACTACGCTATATACTACGCTATATACTCTATATACTACACTATATACTACGCTATATACTACGCTATATACTACGCTATATACTTTATGTACTACGCTATATACTCTATATACTACGCTACATACTACGCTATATACTATGCTATATACTCTATATACTACGCTATATACTCTATATACTACGCTATATACTACGCTATATACTACTCTATATACTACGCTATATACTCTATATACTACGCTATATACTACGCTATATACTACGCTCTATATTACTCTATATACTACTCTATATACTACGCTATATACTATATATACTACTCTAAATACTACGCTATATACTACGCTATATACTACTCTATATACTACGCTATATACTACTCTATATACTACGCTATATACTATGCTATATACGCTATATACTACGCTATGTACTACTCTATATACTACACTATATACTACGCTATATACTACGCTATATACTATGCTATATACTCTATATACTACGCTACATACTACGCTATATACTATGCTATATACTCTATATACTACGCTATATACTCTATATACTACGCTATATACTACGCTATATACTACTCTATATACTACGCTATATACTCTATATACTACGCTATATACTACGCTATATACTACGCTCTATATTACTCTATATACTACTCTATATACTACGCTATATACTATATATACTACTCTAAATACTACGCTATATACTACGCTATATACTACTCTATATACTACGCTATATACTACTCTATATACTACGCTATATACTATGCTATATACGCTATATACTACGCTATGTACTACTCTATATACTACACTATATACTACGCTATATACTACGCTATATACTATGCTATATACTACTCTATATACTACGATATATACTATGCTATATACTACTCTATATACTACGCTATATACTACGCTATATACTACTCTGTATACTACGCTATATACTACGCTATATACTCTATATACTACACTATATACTACGCTATATACTACGCTATATACTACGCTATATATTTTATATACTACGCTATATACTCTATATACTACGCTACATACTACGCTATATACTACGCTATATACTCTATACACTACGCTATATACTACGCTATATACTACGCTATATACGCTATATACTACGCTATATACTACGCTATATACTACGCTATATACTCTATATACTACGCTATATACTACGCTATATACTCTATATACTACGCTATATACTCTATATACCACGCTATATACTACGCTATATACTACTCTATATACTACGCTATATACTCTATATACTACGCTATATACTACGCTATATACTACGCTCTATATTACTCTATATACTACTCTATATACTACGATATATACTATGCTATATACTACTCTATATACTACGCTATATACTACGCTATATACTACGCTATATATTTTATATACTACGCTATATACTCTATATACTACGCTACATACTACGCTATATACTACGCTATATACTCTATACACTACGCTATATACTACGCTATATACTACGCTATATACGCTATATACTACGCTATATACTACGCTATATACTACGCTATATACTCTATATACTACGCTATATACTACGCTATATACTCTATATACTACACTATATACTACGCTATATACGCAATATACTACACTATATACTACGCTATATACAACGCTATATACTTCGCTATATACTGCGCTATATACTCTATATACTACGCTATATACTCTATATACTCCGCTATATAATCTTTATACTACTCTATATACTACGATATATACTACGCTATATACTCTATATACTATGCTATATACTCTATATACTATGCTATATACTCTTTATACTACTCTATATACTATGCTATATACTCTATATACTATGCTATATACTTTATATACTCTATATACTACGCTATATACTCTATATACTACGCTATATACTCTATATACTATGCTATATACTCTATATACTCTATATACTACGCTATATACTGTATATAATACGCTATATACTCTATAAACTACGCTATATACTCTATATACTACGCTATATACTCTATATACTATGCTATATACTCTCTATACTACGCTATATACTCTATATACTACGCTATATACTCTATATACTATGCTATATACTCTATATACTCTATATACTACGCTATATACTCAATATACTACACTATATACTCTATATACTATGCTATATACTCTATATACTCTATATACTACGCTATATACTCTATATACTACGCTATATACTCTATATGCTATGCTATATACTCTATATACTACGCTATATACTCTATATACTACGCTATATACTCTATATACTATGCTATATACTCTATATACTACGCTATATACTCTATATACTACGCTATATACTCTATATACTACGCTATATACTCTATATACTACGCTATATACTCTATATAATACGCTATATACTCTATATAATACACTGTATACTCTATATACTACGCTATATACTCTATATACTCCGCTATATACTCTTTATACTACTCTATATACTACGCTATATACTACGCTATATACTCTATATACTATGCTATATACTCTATATACTATGCTATATACTCTTTATACTACTCTATATACTATGCTATATACAATGCTATATACTCTACATACTATGCTATATACTTTATATACTCTATATACTACGCTATATACTCTATATACTACGCTATATACTCTATATACTATGCTATATACTCTATATACTCTATATACTACGCTATATACTGTATATAATACGCTATATACTCTATATACTACGCTATATACTCTATATACTACGCTATATACTCTATATACTATGCTATATACTCTCTATACTACGCTATATACTCTATATACTACGCTATATACTCTATATACTATGCTATATACTCTATATACTCTATATACTACGCTATATACTCAATATACTACACTATATACTCTATATACTATGCTATATACTCTATATACTCTATATACTACGCTATATACTCTATATACTACGCTATATACTCTATATACTATGCTATATACTCTATATACTCTATGTACTACGCTATTTACTCTATATAATATGCTATATACTCTATATAATACGCTATATACTCTATATAATACGCTATATACTCTATATACTACGCTATATACTCTATATACTACGCTATATACTCTATATACTACTCGATATACTCTATATACTACTCTATATACTCTATATACTACGCTATATACTCTATATACAACGCTATATACTCTATATACTACGCTATATACTCTATATACTACTCGATATACTCTATATACTACGCTATATACTCTATATACTACACTATATACTCTATATACTACTCTATATACTCTATATACTACGCTATATACTCTATATAATACGATATATACTCTATATACTACTCGATATACTCTATATACTACGCTATATACTCTATATAATACGCTATATACTCTATATACTACGCTATATACTCTATATACGACGCTATATACTCTATATAATACGCTATATACTCTATATACTACTCGATATACTCTATATACTACGCTATATACTCTATATACTACACTATATACTCTATATACTACTCTATATACTCTATATACTACGCTATATACTCTATATAATACGCTATATACTCTATATACTACTCTATATACACTATATACTACGCTATATACTCTATATAATACGCTATATACTCTATATACTACTCTATATACTCTATATACTACGCTATATACTCTATATACTACGCTATATACTCTATATACTACTCTATATACTCTATATACTACGGTATATACTCTATATACTACGCTATATACTCTATATACTACGCTATATACTCTATATACTACGCTATATGCTCTATATAATACGCTATATACTCTATATAATACGCTATATACTCTATATACTACGCTATATACTCTATATACTACGCTATATACTCTATATACTATGCTATATACTCTATATACTCTATATACTACGCTATTTACTCTATATAATATGCTATATACTCTATATAAAACTCTATATACTACGCTATATACTCTATATACTACGCTATATACTCTATATACTATGCTATATACTCTATATACTCTATATACTACGCTATTTACTCTATTTAATATGCTATATACTCTATATAATACGCTATATACTCTATATACTACGCTATATACTACTCCATATACTACGCTATATACTACGCTATATGCTCTATATACTACGCTATATACTCTATATACTACTCTATATACTCTATATACTACGCTATATACTCTATATAATACGCTATATACTCTATATACTACAGTATATACTCTATAGACTACGCTATATACTCTATATACTATGCTATATACTCTATATACTACGCTATATACTCTATATACTACGCTATATACTCTATATACTATGCTATATACTCTATATACTCTATATACTACGCTATTTACTCTATATAATATGCTATATACTCTATATAATACGCTATATACGCTATATAATATGCTATATACTCTATATACTACGCTATATACTACTCCATATACTACGCTATATATAACGCTATATACTCTATATACTACGCTATATACTACTCCATATACTACGCTGTATACTACGCTATATACTCTATATACTATACTATATACTCTATATACTACTCTATATACTCTATATACTACGCTATATACTCTATATACTACGCTATATACTCTATATACTACTCTACATACTCTATATACTACGCTATATACTCTATATACTACGCTATATACTCTATATACTACGCTATATACTCTATATACTACTCGATATACTCTATATACTACGCTATACACTCTATATACTACACAATATACTCTATATACTACTCTATATACTCTATATACTACGCTATATACTCTATATAATACGATATATACTCTATATACTACTCTATATACTCTATATACTACGCTATATACTCTATATAATACGCTATATACTCTATATACTACTCTATATACTCTATATACTACGCTATATACTCTATATAATACGCTATATACTCTATATACTACTCTATATACTCTATATACTACGCTCTATACTCTATATACTACGCTATATGCTCTATATACTACTCTATATACTCTATATACTACGCTATATACTCTATATACTACGCTATATACTCTATATACTACTCTATATACTCTATATACTACGCTATATACTCTATATACTACGCTATATACTCTATATAATACGCTAAATACTCTATATACTACTCTATATACTCTATATACTACGCTATATACTCTATATACTACGCTATATACTCTATATACTACTCTATATACTCTATATACTACGCTATATACTCTATATACTACGCTATATACTCTATATACTATGCTATATACTCTATATACTACTCGATATACTCTATATACTACGCTATATACTCTATATACTACACTATATACTCGATATACTACTCTATATACTCTATATACTACGCTATATACTCTATATACTACTCTATATACTCTATATACTACTCTATATACTCTATATACTACGCTATATACTCTATATAATACGCTATATACTCTATATACTACTCTATATACTCTATATACTACGCTATATACTCTATATACTACGCTATATACTCTATATACTACTCTATATACTCTATATACTACGCTATATACTCTATATACTACGCTATATACTCTATATACTACTCTATATACTCTATATACTACGCTATATACTCTATATACTACGCTATATACTCTATATACTACTCTATATACTCTATATACTACGCTATATACTCTATATACTACTCTATATACTCTATATACTACGCTATATACTCTATATACTACGCTATATACTCTATATACTACGCTATATACTACGCTATATACTACGCTCTATATTACTCTATATACTACTCTATATACTACGCTATATACTATATATACTACTCTAAATACTACGCTATATACTACGCTATATACTACTCTATATACTACGCTATATACTACTCTATATACTACGCTATATACTATGCTATATACGCTATATACTACGCTATGTACTACTCTATATACTACACTATATACTACGCTATATACTACGCTATATACTATGCTATATACTCTATATACTACGCTACATACTACGCTATATACTATGCTATATACTCTATATACTACGCTATATACTCTATATACTACGCTATATACTACGCTATATACTACTCTATATACTACGCTATATACTCTATATACTACGCTATATACTACGCTATATACTACGCTCTATATTACTCTATATACTACTCTATATACTACGCTATATACTATATATACTACTCTAAATACTACGCTATATACTACGCTATATACTACTCTATATACTACGCTATATACTACTCTATATACTACGCTATATACTATGCTATATACGCTATATACTACGCTATGTACTACTCTATATACTACACTATATACAACGCTATATACTACGCTATATACTATGCTATATACTACTCTATATACTACGATATATACTATGCTATATACTACTCTATATACTACGCTATATACTACGCTATATACTACTCTGTATACTACGCTATATACTACGCTATATACTCTATATACTACACTATATACTACGCTATATACTACGCTATATACTACGCTATATATTTTATATACTACGCTATATACTCTATATACTACGCTACATACTACGCTATATACTACGCTATATACTCTATACACTACGCTATATACTACGCTATATACTACGCTATATACGCTATATACTACGCTATATACTACGCTATATACTACGCTATATACTCTATATACTACGCTATATACTACGCTATATACTCTATATACTACGCTATATACTCTATATACTACGCTATATACTACGCTATATACTACTCTATATACTACGCTATATACTCTATATACTACGCTATATACTACGCTATATACTACGCTCTATATTACTCTATATACTACTCTATATACTACGATATATACTATGCTATATACTACTCTATATACTACGCTATATACTACGCTATATACTACGCTATATATTTTATATACTACGCTATATACTCTATATACTACGCTACATACTACGCTATATACTACGCTATATACTCTATACACTACGCTATATACTACGCTATATACTACGCTATATACGCTATATACTACGCTATATACTACGCTATATACTACGCTATATACTCTATATACTACGCTATATACTACGCTATATACTCTATATACTACACTATATACTACGCTATATACGCAATATACTACACTATATACTACGCTATATACAACGCTATATACTACGCTATATACTGCGCTATATACTCTATATACTACGCTATATACTCTATATACTCCGCTATATAATCTTTATACTACTCTATATACTACGATATATACTACGCTATATACTCTATATACTATGCTATATACTCTATATACTATGCTATATACTCTTTATACTACTCTATATACTATGCTATATACTCTATATACTATGCTATATACTTTATATACTCTATATACTACGCTATATACTCTATATACTACGCTATATACTCTATATACTATGCTATATACTCTATATACTCTATATACTACGCTATATACTGTATATAATACGCTATATACTCTATAAACTACGCTATATACTCTATATACTACGCTATATACTCTATATACTACGCTATATACTCTCTATACTACGCTATATACTCTATATACTACGCTATATACTCTATATACTATGCTATATACTCTATATACTCTATATACTACGCTATATACTCAATATACTACACTATATACTCTATATACTATGCTATATACTCTATATACTCTATATACTACGCTATATACTCTATATACTACGCTATATACTCTATATGCTATGCTATATACTCTATATACTACGCTATATACTCTATATACTACGCTATATACTCTATATACTATGCTATATACTCTATATACTACGCTATATACTCTATATACTACGCTATATACTCTATATACTACGCTATATACTCTATATAATACGCTATATACTCTATATAATACACTGTATACTCTATATACTACGCTATATACTCTATATACTCCGCTATATACTCTTTATACTACTCTATATACTACGCTATATACTACGCTATATACTCTACATACTATGCTATATACTCTATATACTATGCTATATACTCTTTATACTACTCTATATACTATGCTATATACAATGCTATATACTCTACATACTATGCTATATACTTTATATACTCTATATACTACGCTATATACTCTATATACTACGCTATATACTCTATATACTATGCTATATACTCTATATACTCTATATACTACGCTATATACTGTATATAATACGCTATATACTCTATATACTACGCTATATACTCTATATACTACGCTATATACTCTATATACTATGCTATATACTCTCTATACTACGTTATATACTCTATATACTACGCTATATACTCTATATACTATGCTATATACTCTATATACTCTATATACTACGCTATATACTCAATATACTACACTATATACTCTATATACTATGCTATATACTCTATATACTCTATATACTACGCTATATACTCTATATACTACGCTATATACTCTATATACTATGCTATATACTCTATATACTCTATGTACTACGCTATTTACTCTATATAATATGCTATATACTCTATATAATACGCTATATACTCTATATAATACGCTATATACTCTATATACTACGCTATATACTCTATATACTACGCTATATACTCTATATACTACTCGATATACTCTATATACTACTCTATATACTCTATATACTACGCTATATACTCTATATACAACGCTATATACTCTATATACTACGCTATATACTCTATATACTACTCGATATACTCTATATACTACGCTATATACTCTATATACTACACTATATACTCTATATACTACTCTATATACTCTATATACTACGCTATATACTCTATATAATACGATATATACTCTATATACTACTCGATATACTCTATATACTACGCTATATACTCTATATAATACGCTATATACTCTATATACTACGCTATATACTCTATATACGACGCTATATACTCTATATAATACGCTATATACTCTATATACTACTCGATATACTCTATATACTACGCTATATACTCTATATACTACACTATATACTCTATATACTACTCTATATACTCTATATACTACGCTATATACTCTATATAATACGCTATATACTCTATATACTACTCTATATACACTATATACTACGCTATATACTCTATATAATACGCTATATACTCTATATACTACTCTATATACTCTATATACTACGCTATATACTCTATATACTACGCTATATACTCTATATACTACTCTATATACTCTATATACTACGGTATATACTCTATATACTACGCTATATACTCTATATACTACGCTATATACTCTATATACTACGCTATATGCTCTATATAATACGCTATATACTCTATATAATACGCTATATACTCTATATACTACGCTATATACTCTATATACTACGCTATATACTCTATATACTATGCTATATACTCTATATACTCTATATACTACGCTATTTACTCTATATAATATGCTATATACTCTATATAAAACTCTATATACTACGCTATATACTCTATATACTACGCTATATACTCTATATACTATGCTATATACTCTATATACTCTATATACTACGCTATTTACTCTATTTAATATGCTATATACTCTATATAATACGCTATATACTCTATATACTACGCTATATACTACTCCATATACTACGCTATATACTACGCTATATGCTCTATATACTACGCTATATACTCTATATACTACTCTATATACTCTATATACTACGCTATATACTCTATATAATACGCTATATACTCTATATACTACAGTATATACTCTATAGACTACGCTATATACTCTATATACTATGCTATATACTCTATATACTACGCTATATACTCTATATACTACGCTATATACTCTATATACTATGCTATATACTCTATATACTCTATATACTACGCTATTTACTCTATATAATATGCTATATACTCTATATAATACGCTATATACTCTATATAATATGCTATATACTCTATATACTACGCTATATACTACTCCATATACTACGCTATATATAACGCTATATACTCTATATACTACGCTATATACTACTCCATATACTACGCTGTATACTACGCTATATACTCTATATACTATACTATATACTCTATATACTACTCTATATACTCTATATACTACGCTATATACTCTATATACTACGCTATATACTCTATATACTACTCTACATACTCTATATACTACGCTATATACTCTATATACTACGCTATATACTCTATATACTACGCTATATACTCTATATACTACTCGATATACTCTATATACTACGCTATACACTCTATATACTACACAATATACTCTATATACTACTCTATATACTCTATATACTACGCTATATACTCTATATAATACGATATATACTCTATATACTACTCTATATACTCTATATACTACGCTATATACTCTATATAATACGCTATATACTCTATATACTACTCTATATACTCTATATACTACGCTATATACTCTATATAATACGCTATATACTCTATATACTACTCTATATACTCTATATACTACGCTCTATACTCTATATACTACGCTATATGCTCTATATACTACTCTATATACTCTATATACTACGCTATATACTCTATATACTACGCTATATACTCTATATACTACTCTATATACTCTATATACTACGCTATATACTCTATATACTACGCTATATACTCTATATAATACGCTAAATACTCTATATACTACTCTATATACTCTATATACTACGCTATATACTCTATATACTACGCTATATACTCTATATACTACTCTATATACTCTATATACTACGCTATATACTCTATATACTACGCTATATACTCTATATACTATGCTATATACTCTATATACTACTCGATATACTCTATATACTACGCTATATACTCTATATACTACACTATATACTCGATATACTACTCTATATACTCTATATACTACGCTATATACTCTATATACTACTCTATATACTCTATATACTACTCTATATACTCTATATACTACGCTATATACTCTATATAATACGCTATATACTCTATATACTACTCTATATACTCTATATACTACGCTATATACTCTATATACTACGCTATATACTCTATATACTACTCTATATACTCTATATACTACGCTATATACTCTATATACTACGCTATATACTCTATATACTACTCTATATACTCTATATACTACGCTATATACTCTATATACTACGCTATATACTCTATATACTACTCTATATACTCTATATACTACGCTATATACTCTATATACTACGCTATATACTCTATATAATACGCTATATACTCTATATACTACTCTATATACTCTATATACTACGCTATATACTCTATATACTACGCTATATACTCTATATACTACGCTATATTATTTGTGCTATTTTTGTAGGCACTGACTCCACCATGGTTCGTTGGACAAAGCCTATATACTCTATATACTCCACCATGGTTCGTTGGACAAAGCCTATATACTCTATATAAAAAGCCTATGTACTCTATATAAAAAGCCTATGTACTCTATATAAAAAGCCTATATACTCTATATACTCCACCATGGTTCGTTGGACAAAGCCTATATACTCTATATACTACGCTATATACTCTATATACTACGCTATATACTCTATATACTCCACCATGGTTCGTTGGACAAAGCCTATGTACTCTATATACTCCACCATGGTTCGTTGGACAAAGCCTATATACTCTATATAAAAAGCCTATGTACTCTATATAAAAAGCCTATGTACTCTATATACTACTCTATGTACTCTATATAAAAAGCCTATGTACTCTATATACTACTCTATGTACTCTATATAAAAAGCCTATATACTCCACCATGGTTCGTTGGATAAAGCCTATGTACTCTATATAAAAAGCCTATGTACTCTATGTACTCTATATAAAAAGCCTATATACTCCACCATGGTTCGTTGGATAAAGCCTATGTACTCTATATAAAAAGCCTATGTACTCTATGTACTCTATATAAAAAGCCTATGTACTCTATGTACTCTATATAAAAAGCCTATATACTCCACCATGGTTCGTTGGACAAAGCCTATATACTCTATATAAAAAGCCTATGTACTCTATATAAAAAGCCTATGTACTCTATATACTCCACCATGGTTCGTTGGATAAAGCCTATGTACTCTATGTACTCTATATAAAAAGCCTATATACTCTATGTACTCTATATAAAAAGCCTATGTACTCTATATACTACTCTATGTACTCTATATAAAAAGCCTATGTACTCTATGTACTCTATATAAAAAGCCTATATACTCCACCATGGTTCGTTGGATAAAGCCTATGTACTCTATGTACTCTATATAAAAAGCCTATGTACTCTATATAAAAAGCCTATGTACTCTATATACTACTCTATGTACTCTATATAAAAAGCCTATGTACTCTATATACTACTCTATGTACTCTATATAAAAAGCCTATATACTCCACCATGGTTCGTTGGATAAAGCCTATGTACTCTATATAAAAAGCCTATGTACTCTATGTACTCTATATAAAAAGCCTATATACTCCACCATGGTTCGTTGGATAAAGCCTATGTACTCTATATAAAAAGCCTATGTACTCTATGTACTCTATATAAAAAGCCTATGTACTCTATGTACTCTATATAAAAAGCCTATATACTCCACCATGGTTCATTGGACAAAGCCTATATACTCTATATAAAAAGCCTATGTACTCTATATAAAAAGCCTATGTACTCTATATACTCCACCATGGTTCGTTGGATAAAGCCTATGTACTCTATGTACTCTATATAAAAAGCCTATATACTCTATGTACTCTATATAAAAAGCCTATGTACTCTATATACTACTCTATGTACTCTATATAAAAAGCCTATGTACTCTATGTACTCTATATAAAAAGCCTATATACTCCACCATGGTTCGTTGGATAAAGCCTATGTACTCTATGTACTCTATATAAAAAGCCTATGGGGAAATGAAGGGAGTTTTTGGATAAACGCCAAAAGTAAGTTCTGCGGTACGTGAGATCATAAACGTTTATGTCATCAAAACAAGCACATAAAAGGCCTCATAATTCATGACGGTTTTAATAACTGACTGATATTATCTCATAGAACAGAACGTATGATATCTCCTAAACCTGTGTCAACATCAGACCTTATTTTCAGCGTTTATCCCAAACCCTATTCTTCTCCCATTCAGTTTCCCCATTCAGTTTCCCCATTCGGAAACCAGAAGTAAGTCATTTCTGTTTTTCAGAACTACAAGCTGGGGAACTCTATTGGGGGGATATACCTGCAGTTACTTTGAGAAGTCTTTGTTTGCGCCACGAACTGGCCCACGAACTGGCCAACGAACTGGCCTACGAACTGGCCCATGAACTGGCCCACGAACTGGCCCACGAACTGGCCCACGAACTGGCCAACGAACTGGCCTACGAACTGGCCCATGAACTGGCCCGCAAACTGGCCCGCGAACTAGCCCGCGAACTGGCCTGCGAACTGGCTCATGAACTGGCCCACAAACTGGCCCACAAACTGGCCCGCAAACTGGCCCACGAACTGGCTCGCAAACTGGCCCACAAACTGGCCCAAGAACTGGCCCACGAACTGGCCCACGAACTGGCCCACAAACTGGCCCATGAACTGGCCCACAAACTGGTCCACGAACTGGCCCAAACAAACTGGCCCACAAACTGGCCAACAAACTGGTCCATGAACTGTCCCACAAACTGGTCCGCGAACTGGCCCACAAACTGGCCCACGAACTGGCCCACAAACTGGTCCAATCCAAAGCTGTTCTTTTCCTGTCCTACAACGAAAAAATTGTATAAGCAACAAAGCCACATATTTTTCACACAGTGATTACTGTAGTTGTCTCAAAATAGCTCCATCACTGACAGGGACAGTTAACCCAAAGACGAAAGTTTGTTTGATATTTTCAAAATCTCAACAGTGGTCAAAAGTTCGATTCCAAATTCCACTGAAAAAAATGTCTATTTCCACTGCTTAGTGTTGTATCACTCATGTCCTTGTGTTTCAGATCTACGTTGTTTTAAGGAAGAATCAACAATCTAGAATACCAAGCAGTTTGTGGATTGGGATTTATTAAGGAAGAATAGTTGACATCTCAATGTGTGTTAAAACACACCCACACAGCCAAATACACACTCCCAGACAGGGATTCTGGAATCCTTTTCCCCATCACCTTTGCTATGTCTTTGAACTCTTAATTGATAATTGTGTTAACATTGCTGAAATGGCCGGGAGGCTGCAAAACCATCTGTGATTGATTAGTATATGGATAACATATAGTGTGTGTGTGTGTGTGTGTGTGTGTGTGTGTGTGTGTGTGTGTGTGTGTGTGTGTGTGTGTGTGTGTGTGTGTAATAGTGAAGTTGTAAACTTGGCAGTAGAAAATCTTAACAGTATATTTGACCTCTCAGCTTCCCTATCAAATCAAAAAACATTCTATTTGTTATTTGTTTAACAAAAAGGTCTGTGAAAAGCTTATAACTAGAATAGCAACAACTGAGGGAGAGAGACGAACAAAGAGTGTGAGTGAGAGAGAAACACAGAACATACAAGGTCTCAGGTCATCTGCCTTTGGCCTAAAGAGCAGGAACCCAGGCTTAAACAAAAAAATGTGGAAATACAGACATTGTCATCCTACAAGAAACCAGGTATAGAGGAGACGGACCCACTGGTTGCCCTCTAGTTTACAGAGAGCTAGTAGTCACATTCACCAAACTACCAGGCGTGACCTAACCCACTCTATTAAATGAATCAAAACAGGAGCATTTTACATCTGGCTAGAAATGAATGAGTAAATTATCTCAACTGAGAAAAACGTCCTCATGTGTGCTACCTACATATGTATCCCCCCCAATAGAATCCCCATACTTTAACGACAACCACTTCTCCATCCTAGAGGGGGAGATCAACCATTTCCATTTCCTGGGACATTTCCTAGTCTGCGGCGACCTAAATACCAGAACTGGACAAGAACCTGACACTCTTAGCACACAGGGGAACAAACACCTACCTTGAAGTGACAGCATTCCCTCCCAATTATACCCCCCTAGACACAACTAAGCCAAAACAACCAACAAAAACGGGTCACAACTCCTGCAGCTCTGTCGCACGCTGGGTCTGTACATAGTCGATTGAAGGCTCCGAGGGGACTCCTATGGTAGGTACACCTACAGCTCATCCCTTGGCAGTAGTACTGAAGATTACTTAATCACTGACCTCAATCCAGAAACTCTCAGTGTTCACAGTCAGCCCACTGACACCCCTATCAGGTCACATCAAAATTACAGTCTAGATGAAGAAAGCAATACTCAATTATGAGGCATCAAAGCCAAATGGACCACATAATACTAAGAAATGTTATAGATGGAAAGAAAGTAGCGTGGAAACATACCAAAAACCAATTAGACATCAACAAATCCAATCCCTTTTAGACAACATCCTGGACAAAACATTTCAATTTAATAGTGAAGGTGTAAACTTGGCAGTATAAAATCTTAACAGTATATTTGACCTCTCAGTTTCCCTATCAAAAAAAAAATAATTGAAGCAGACAATCTAAGAAAATTAACAGCAATGACAAATGGTTTGACAAAGAATAAAAAATTGAGAAACTTATCCAACCAAAAACATAGAGACCCAGAAAACCTGAGCCTACACCTTCACTGTGGTGAATCACTAAAACAATACAGAAATATACTACGGAAGTAGAAGGAACAGCATGTCAGAAATCAGCTCAATGTAATTGAAGAATCCATAGAATCTAACCACTTCTGGGAAAAGTGGAACACACTAAACAAACAACAACACGAGGATCTATCCAAAATGGAGATGTATGGATAAACCACTTCTTCAATCTTGTTGGTTCTATAACAAAGAACAAACAGTAAAAATATATATATATGATCAAATACACATCTTAGAATACTAACTATTAAAGACTACCAGAACCCACTGGATTCTCCAATTACAATGAATGAACTACAGGACAAAATAAAATCCCTCCAACCCCCAAAATGCCTGTGATGTTGATGTCTACTGTTTGCTGATGATCTGGTGCTTCTGTCGGAAATCTGTTGGCTTGAATCCAAGATGGCGTAGCAGTCAGACGTCTTTGTCTTTTGTCCTGTCGTGTCCCTTGTATATATCTTTTTACATATTTTTCTTCACATATATTTTAAAAATATTTTCCTAAACCTCAACTTCTAAATACTCTCCTGCAACCCGCCTCACCCAATGTTGCGTGGATCTGCTTTTTTCTAAAGTATTTCAATTTACCTCCGAACTGGAAAACCTCAACTGAAGCTAGCTAGCTAACTAGCTAACTACCTACCAGCTATCAGTTAGCAAACCATTGCTAGCGGTCATCAGCTAACCTTTAGCTCGGAAAGCTCTCGCCAGTTCGTACAACGCGTTTCAAACCAGAGCATAACGGACCTATTTTTCTCTCCATATCCCCGGATTCCTACCACAAACTCTGAACATTTTCATCGGGATCTTCGCAACTAGCTAACCGCAATCCCGGGTGACCACTCCTGGCTAGCGTATCCATCCCGGAGCAAGCACCAATTAGCCTGAAGCTAGCCCGGCCAGGGCTCCTGTGCTACCACCGAAGCCGACTCCTGGGCTACAGTATCCGGAGCCCTTCTACTGCCGGTATAGGGCACGGTATCGGTCTGTTAACTCCTAGAAGACTTGCCCCGGTCTGCTAACTGCTAGCTTGCCTGCTCCGGTCTGTTAACTGCTAGCCCCTGCTAACTGCTTGCTTGCCAGCCCCGGTCTGCTAACTACTAGCTTGTTTAGCCCCGGCATACTAACTGTTAGCGTGTTAGCATCGGCCTGCTAACTGTCTGAATCGCCGTGTTCCCAGTCAGCCCAACCACTCACTGGACCCATACGTTCACTTGGCAACGCATGCCTCTCTCTAATATCAATATGCCTTGTCCATTACTGTCCTGGTTAGTGATTACTGTCTTATTTCACTGTAGAGCCTCTAGCCCTGCTCAATATGCCTTAACCAACCACGTTGTCCCACCTCCTACATATGCGATGACATCACCTGGTTTAAATGTCTTTAGAGACTATATCTCTCTCATCATTACTCAATGCCTAGGTTTACCTCCAATGTACTCACATCCTACCTTACCTTTGTCTGTACACTATGCCTTGAATCTATGCTATCGTGCCCAGAAACCTGCTCCTTTAAATTTCTGTTCCGAATGTGCTAGACGGCCAGTTCGTATAGCATTTAGCCGTACCCTTATCCTACTTCTCCTCTGTTCCTCTGGTGATGTAGAGGTTAATCCAGGTCCTGCAGTGCCTAGCTCCACTCCCCAGGTGCTCTCATTTGTTGACTTCTGTAACCGTAAAAGCCTTGGTTTCATGCATGTTAACATTAGAAGCCTACTCCCTAAGTTTGTTTTACTCACTGCTTTAGCACACTCTGCCAACCCTGATGTCTTAGTCGTGTCTGAATCCTGGCTTAGGAAAACCACCAAAATTCTTGAAATCTCCATCGCTAACTATAACATTTTCCGCCAAGATAGAACTGCCAAAGGTGGCAGTGTTGCAATCTACTTCTGAGTTCTGTATTACTATCCAGGTCTGTACCCAAACAATTCGAGCTTCTACTTCTAAAAATTCACCTTTCCAGAAACAAGTATCACTGTTGCCGCTTGCTATAGACCTCCCTCTGCCCCCAGCTGTGCCCTCGATACCATATGTGAATTTGAATCCCTCCCATCTATCTTCTGAGCTCGTGCTACTAGGTGAACTAAACTGGGACATGCTTAACATACCAGCCATCCTACAATCCAAGCTTGATGCCCTCAATCCCATACAAATGATCAATGAACCTACCAGGTACAACTCCAAATCTGTAAACACGGGCACACTCATAGATGTCATCCTAACTAACTCGTCCTCTAAATACACCTCTGCTGTTTTCAATCAAGATCTCAGCGATCACTGCCTCATTGCCTGCATCCGTAATGGGTCTGCGACCAAACGACCACCCCTCATCACTGTCACTGTCCCTAAAACACTTCTGCTAGCAGGCCTTTATAATTGACCTGGCCGGGATATCCTGGAATGACATTGACCTCATCCCGTCAGTAGATGATGGCAGGCTATTCTTTAAAAGTGCCTGTCTCACCATCTTAAATAAGCATGTCCCATTCAAAAAATGTAGAACGAAGAACAGCCCTTGGTTCACTCCAGACCTGTCTGCCCTTGACCAGCACAAAAACATCCTGTGGTATTCTGCATTAGCATCGAATAGCCCCCGTGATATGCAACTTTTCAGGGAAGTTGGGAACAAAAATAAACACAGGCAGTTAGGAAAGCTAAGGCTAGCTTTTTCAAACATTAACTTGCATTCTGGGGCATCCCGGGTGGTGCAGTGGTCTAGTGCACTGCATCGCAGTGCTAGCTGTGCCACCAGAGACTCTGGGTTTGCGCCCAGGCTCTGTCGCAGCTGGCCGTGACCGGGAGGTCCGTGGAGCGACACACAATTGGCGTAGCGTCATCCGGGTTAGGGAGGGTTTGGCCGGTAGTGATATCCTTGTCTCATCTTGCACTAGCGACTCCTGTGGCGGGCCGGGCGCAGTGCAAGCTAACCAGGTGCACAGTGTTTCCTCCGACACGTTGGTGTCGGGTTGGATGCGCGCTGTGTTAAGAAGCAGCGCGGCTTGGTTGGGTTGTGTTTCGGAGGACGCATGGCTTTCGAACTTCGTCTCTCCCGAGCCCGTACGGGAGTTGTAGCGATGAGAAAAGATAGTAACTACTACAACAATTGGGGAGAAAAGGAGGTAAACATTTTTTTTTATTAATAAAGTTTTTTTTTATATGCCTCATGTAGTACTAATTTAAAACGGTTCTGGGACACTGTAAAGTCCATGGAGAATAAGAGCACCTCCTCCCAGCTGCCCACTGCTCTGAGGCTAGGAAACACTGTCACCACCGATAAATTCACTATAATTGAGAATTTCAATAAGCATTTCTCTACGGCTGGCCATGCTTTCCACCTGGCTACACCTACACTGGTCAACAACACTGCACCCCCCACAACAACTCGCCCAAGCCTTCCCCATTTCTCCTTCGCCCAAATCCAGTCAGCTGATGTTCTGAAAGAGCTGCAACATCTGGACCCCTACAAATCAGCCAGGCTAGACAATCTGGACCCTTACTTTCTAAAACTATCTGCCGAAATTGTTGCAACCCCCTGTTAATAGCCTGTTCAACCTCTCTTTCGTGTCGTCTGAGATTCTGAAAGATAGGAATGCTGCCGCGGTTATCCCCCTCTTCAAAGCATCCTTCACTCATGCTGCCAAACATACCCTCGTAAAACTGACCATCCTACCGATCCTCGACTTCAGCGATGTCATCTTCAAAATAGCCTCCAATACCCTACTCAATAAACTGGATGCAGTCTATCACAGTGCCAGCTCGCTGGTCACCGTAGCAGCACCACTAGCTTTAAGCACCAGCTGTCAGAGCAGCTCACAGATTACTGCACCTGTACATAGCCCATCTATAATTTAGCCCAAACAACTACCTCTCCCCCTAATGTATGTATTTATGATTTATTTCTATCTCTACTTTGCACAATCTTCTACTGCAAATCTACCATTCCAGTGTTTTACGTGCTATATTGTATTTACTTCGCCACCATGGCCTTTTTTTGCCTTTACCTCCCATATCTCACCTCATTGTCTCACATTGTATATAGACTTTATTTTTCTATTGTGTTATTGACTGTACGTTTGTTTATTCCATGTGTAACTCTGTGTCGTTGTATGTCTCGAACTGCTTTGCTTTATCTTGGCCAGGTCGCAATTATAAATGAGAACTTGTTCTCAACTTGCCTACCTGGTTAAATAAAGGTGTTCTCAACTAGCCTACCTGGTTAAATAAAGGTGTTCTCAACTAGCCTACCTGGTTAAATAAAGGTGTTCTCAACTAGCCTACCTGGTTAAATAAAGGTGTTCTCAACTAGCCTACCTGGTTAAATAAAGGTGTTCTCAACTAGCCTACCTGGTTAAATAAAGGTGTTCTCAACTAGCCTACCTGGTTAAATAAAGGTGTTCTCAACTAGCCTACCTGGTTAAATAAAGGTGTTCTCAACTAGCCTACCTGGTTAAATAAAGGTGTTCTCAACTAGCCTACCTGGTTAAATAAAGGTGTTCTCAACTAGCCTACCTGGTTAAATAAAGGTGAAATAAATCAAATAAATAAAACAACATGTATGTGTGTTGCCTACGTGTGCGTCTTGTGTTTGCGTGTGAAAAAAGAGAGTGTTATGTGTATGTTATTAGGCCAAAGTGTTTGTCTAGACTCTTCAGTACCTGCGTGCATATGTGTTTGTCTTTGGGAGAATTAATGAGTGTCTCTGTGAGATAATTAACGAGTGTCTCTGTGAGATAATTAATGATTGTCTCTGTGAGCATCGGTGTGTGTGCTTTGCGCATGCCTATATGCATTTTTGTAATTGAGTGTCTGTGTGTGTATACCTGTGTGCGTGTGTGCAGTATGTGGAGGACGACAGACAGGCAGAGAGCAGCATCATAAAGCCAGGAACAGAGTGGGGGTGGGGGGGGGGGGGGGGGGAGGGAGGAAGAGGGAGGAAGGGGGAGGAAGAGAAAGGAGGAAGAGAAAGGAATAACATTTTGTTCATAGGCTAAATGTCTAATATTGTATATTAAAAAGCATGAAAAAAAAACATTAAAAAAATTATGTGACACTTTGGAGAACACCAATGATACTTTGACCTCCTGTTTGGCTATGAGTGTAGAGGTATGTTGTGTATGTGTTTACATGTGTGTAAGAATGGGTTTAGTGTGAGTGTGTAATAATGGGTGTAGTGTGCGTCTGTGTGTGTGTGTGTGTGTGTGTGTGTGTGTGTGTGTGTGTGTGTGTGTGTGTGTGTGTGTGTGTGTGTGTGTGTGTGTGTGTGCGTGTGTGTGTAGTGTGAGTGTGTGTGTGTGTGTGTGTGTAATGTGTGTTTGTGTGTAATGTGTGTGTGTGTGTGTGTGTGATGTGTGTGTGTGTGTGTGCGTGTGTGTGTAGTGTGAGTGTGTGTGTGTGTGTGTGTGTAATGTGTGTTTGTGTGTAATGTGTGTGTGTGTGTGTGTGTGATGTGTGTGTGTGTGTGCGTAATATGTGTGTGTGTGGGGGGGGGGTCTTCTCTATGATGTGCTCTTAGTCCCAATGCTGCCCTGCTATCTGGGTGTCAGTGGGAACCTTTGTGTGTGTCGGTCTCCAAGGTCACCCCTCCTCATGACTTCACTCTGTTCTCAGCCCTTCTCCTACAATATGACTTCCTGGCCTGGCAACAAAGGCTATTTTAGTCAACAATTAATTTCCTCTGAGCTAGAGAGAGAGAGAGACTGATACAGAGTCTCCTGGCCTGGCCTGGCCTGGTTGAATAGGGCTGGCTGGACAAGCTTCCGTACCCACACATCAACAACTGTCTGTCCTAGGCTACTGTCTCATACAGTCACACAGCGGACAATGAAACCCAGCTCGTAAACTACATCCAAAATAGATTGTCCTCTAGTCCAGTGGGACACAACAGTCAGCTGTAGCTTTGAAAGGTATTGTGTCTTTGGTAGCAGAGATGGCCCCTTTGATCGAGTTGTCTGTTTAAAATCAAAACACTTCCCTTCCCACAACCTAAAGTGGAGGCAAATGTGCCATGAATTCAAAACGACTAGATAACAGTGAGCATACTGGCTAGAGTCAAACTTCAGTGTTGTTATTTCTACAGTATGTTTTCCATTAAGGCATTATTTATGTATTTATTATTTGGAAACTGAAATCCACCTCTTTGAACATGCCCTGCAGTGATCTGGTGGTCTGTACGGTGATCTGGTGGTCTGTACGGTGATCTGGTGGTCTGTACAGTGATCTGGTGGTCTGTACGGTGAACTGGAGGTCTATACGGTGATCTGGTGGTCTGTACAGTGATCTGGTGGTCTGTACAGTGATCTGGTGTTCTGTACAGTGAACTGGAGGTCTATACGGTGATCTGGTGGTCTGTAGAGTGATCTGGTGGTCTGTACAGTGATCTGGTGGTCTGTACAGTGATCTGGTGGTCTGTACAGTGATCTGGTGGTCTGTACGGTGATCTGGTGGTCTGTACAGTGATCTGCTGGTCTGTACAGTGATCTGGTGGTCTGTACGGTGATCTGGTGGTCTGTACAGTGATCTGTACGGTGATCTAGTGGTCTGTACGGTGATCTGGTGGTCTGTACAGTGATCTGGTGGTCTGTACGGTGAACTGGAGGTCTATACGGTGATCTGGTGGTCTGTACAGTGATCTGGTGGTCTGTACAGTGATCTGGTGTTCTGTACAGTGATCTGGTGGTCTGTACGGTGATCTGGTGGTCTGTACGGTGATCTGGTGGTCTGTACAGTGATCTGGTGGTATGTACGGTGATCTGGTGGTCTGTACGGTGATCTGGTGGTCTGTACAGTGATCTGGTGGTCTGTACGGTGATCTGGTGGTCTGTACAGTGATCTGGTGGTCTGTACAGTGATCTGGTGGTCTGTACAGTGATCTGGTGGTCTGTACGGTGATCTGGTGGTCTGTACGGTGTAGGAGTTTAGAACATGTGTGCATGCGCTGGCGTGTCTTTACCTTGGCAAAAGCCAGTGTGCAGTAATTCCTTCTACTATTTGTGCAGTTTGTGTGTGTGTGTGTGTGTGTGTGTGTGTGTGTGTGTGTGTGTGTGTGTGTACTGCAAAATCTGTGTGTTGGCCATGGCTGCAGCGTGTCGGCCCCACCTGGGATTTGAACCGGTGACCCTTGGAGCCCAGAGGGTCTATTGCCACCCACTCAAATCCACCCAGACCGGACCAACCCCCTTTTTCTAGCCCTCCTCCAACCCCCACTCTTCCTTAATTGAGACAGGAACTCAGCCTTTCATCACAGTCTGGTTCCCATTCCTTAGATTTCCTGCGACAGCACACGCAGCGTCAGGCACAGACCCAGAGTCTGTGGGAGAACAGGGCTCTTGACGCAGACACACGCGACAACAAACATCCAGGAGAATGAATACGCCACCTACGGTCATAAACCCACACAAGGAGGCGTACACATATCTGAATAGTTCTGCACAGGGGAGGAGGCAGATTGCTACGATCTACAAAATCTTAAGATCTGGACGTACATCAAAACGGGCAAAAAAAACCAACTCTGAAATTACAATAATAATAACAAACTCTCAAGATCTCTCTCTCCTCCATGCAAGTAAAGGTGGAGGTTAAAATATTTGCTGCAGTGTCCAGTCTAGCTATTCAGGCCGACTACAACATGAATGGCTTCATTCTGTAAATCACTAATCTCATGCATATTATCCTTTGTCCAGGTCAATAATTAGTTCTTAATTGACCCGCCTGGTAATTGAGGTGAAACAAAAGGGTAATTAAAATACAAAATTAAAGTCTCTCTCCTCACCTGACATGATAGTTTCCATGGGAACCAAGGTAAAGACATGACGCCTACCCTCTCTCTCGGGGACGGGGTTAACCTCCTAAAATGCTGCTCTCTGCATGTGGTGACCAGGAAGCACGGGATTAAGTGTATCTCCTCAGCTCAGGGATGGATACTGACGTTTGTATTCTGTATTCTTTTTTCCCCCAGAGGTTGCTATATTTATGGCTATTGTTTTGCTCTGGTAGCTCGCCTGTCTGTGAGAGTGAGTGAGTGAGTGAGTGTGTGAGTGAGTGTGAGTGTGAGTGTGAGTGAGTGAGTGAGTGAGTGAGTGAGTGAGTGAGTGTGTGAGTGAGTGAGTGAGTGAGTGAGTGTGTGAGTGAGTGAGTGAGTGAGTGTGAGTGAGTGAGTGAGTGAGTGAGTGAGTGAGTGAGTGAGTGAGAGTGAGTGTGAGTGAGTGAGTGAGTGAGTGAGTGAGTGAGTGAGTGAGTGTGTGAGTGAGTGAGTGTGAGTGAGTGAGTGAGTGAGAGTGAGTGTGAGTGAGTGAGTGAGTGAGTGAGTGAGTGAGTGAGTGAGTGAGTGAGTGTGAGTGAGTGAGTGAGTGAGTGAGTGAGTGTGTGAGTGTGTGAGTGAGTGAGTGAGTGAGTGAGTGAGTGTGTGAGTGAGTGAGTGAGTGAGTGAGTGAGTGTGTGAGTGAGTGAGTGAGTGTGAGTGAGTGAGTGAGTGAGTGAGTGAGTGAGTGAGTGAGTGAGTGAGTGAGTGAGAGTGAGTGTGAGTGAGTGAGTGAGTGAGTGAGTGAGTGAGTGAGTGAGTGTGAGTGAGTGAGTGAGTGAGTGAGTGAGTGAGAGTGAGTGTGAGTGAGTGAGTGAGTGAGTGAGTGAGTGAGTGAGTGAGTGTGAGTGAGTGAGTGAGTGAGTGAGTGAGTGAGTGTGTGAGTGAGTGAGTGAGTGAGTGAGTGAGTGAGTGAGTGTGAGTGAGTGAGTGAGTGAGTGAGTGAGTGAGTGAGTGAGTGAGTGAGTGAGTGAGTGAGTGAGTGAGTGAGTGAGTGTCAGTGTCAGTGTGAGTGTGCTTCACCCAGGGTCTCTTTCTGGATGGACTCTGTCCAGAAATGGAACTAATATAGATTCTTAGCAAAGAGCAATTTCCCAAGCAATGATTTAGCTAAGACTCCCTCCCTCCCTCCCTCCCTCCCTCCCTCCCTCCCTCCCTCCCTCCCTCCCTCCCTTCCCCCCTTCCTCCCTCGTCCCTCCCTCCCTCCCTCCCTCCCTGTGTTTGAATCCCACCAGGTGAGCCCCTATAGACTGCAGGGGGAGAAGGCTTTAACTAAGTCATTAGATGGCCTAGAACCTCAATCAAAGTCCATCTGGACCCTGAACCACGAGTTAACCTGCTCTCAGTATGAGAAACACAAATAAACAAGGAGAATGGGTAGAGAGGGTGTGGAGTCAGAGACCAAGAGAGGGAGGAAAAGAGAGGGTTGGGCAGTATGCTAGTCATGTACGAAAGAGAGGGCAGTATGATAGTCATGTAGGAAAGAGAGGGCAGTATGCTAGACATGTAGGAAAGAGAGGGCAGTATGCTAGTCAGGAAAGAGAGAGTAGTATGCTAGTCAGGAAAGAGAGAGTAGTATGCTAGTCAGGAAAGAGAGGGTAGTATGCTAGTCAGGAAAGAGAGGGCAGTATGCTAGTCAGGAAAGAGAGGGTAGTATTCTAGTCAGGAAAGAGAGAGTAGTATGCTAGTCAGGAAAGAGAGAGTAGTATGCTAGTCAGGAAAGAGAGGGCAGTATGCTAGTCAGGAAAGAGAGGGCAGTATGCTAGTCAGGAAAGAGAGGGCAGTATGCTAGTCAGGAAAGAGAGGGCAGTATGCTAGTCAGGAAAGAGAGGGTAGTATGCTAGTCAGGAAAGAGAGGGTAGTATGCTAGTCAGAAAAGAGAGAGTAGTATGCTAGTCAGGAAAGAGAGAGTAGTATGCTAGTCATGTAGGAAAGAGAGGGTAGTATGCTAGTCAGGAAAGAGAGGGCAGTATGCTAGTCAGGAAAGAGAGAGTAGTATGCCAGTCAGGAAAGAGAGGGCAGTATGCTAGTCAGGAAAGAGAGAGTAGTATGCTAGTCATGTAGGAAAGAGAGGGTAGTATGCTAGTCAGGAAAGAGAGGGTAGTATGCTAGTCAGGAAAGAGAGGGTAGTATGCTAGTCAGGAAAGAGAGGGTAGTATGCTAGTCAGAAAAGAGAGAGTAGTATGCTAGTCAGGAAAGAGAGGGCAGTATGCTAGTCAGGAAAGAGAGGGTAGTATGCTAGTCAGGAAAGAGAGAGTAGTATGCTAGTCATGTAGGAAAGAGAGGGTAGTATGCTAGTCAGGAAAGAGAGGGTAGTATGCTAGTAAGGAAAGAGAGGGCAGTATGCTAGTCAGGAAAGAGAGAGTAGTATGCCAGTCAGGAAAGAGAGGGCAGTATGCTAGTCAGGAAAGAGAGAGTAGTATGCTAGTCATGTAGGAAAGAGAGAGTAGTATGCTAGTCAGGAAAGAGAGGGCAGTATGCTAGTCAGGAAAGAGAGGGTAGTATGCTAGTCAGGAAAGAGAGGGCAGTATGCTAGTCAGGAAAGAGAGGGTAGTATGCTAGTCAGGAAAGAGAGGGCAGTATGCTAGTCAGGAAAGAGAGGGTAGTATGCTAGTCAGGAAAGAGAGGGCAGTATGCTAGTCAGGAAAGAGAGGGTAGAATGCTAGTCAGGAAAGAGAGGGCAGTATGCTAGTCAGGAAAGAGAGGGCAGTATGCTAGTCAGGAAAGAGAGGGCAGTATGCTAGTCAGGAAAGAGAGGGCAGTATGCTAGTCAGGAAAGAGAGGGTAGTATGCTAGTCAGGAAAGAGAGGGTAGTATGCTAGTCAGAAAAGAGAGAGTAGTATGCTAGTCAGGAAAGAGAGAGTAGTATGCTAGTCATGTAGGAAAGAGAGGGTAGTATGCTAGTCAGGAAAGAGAGGGCAGTATGCTAGTCAGGAAAGAGAGAGTAGTATGCCAGTCAGGAAAGAGAGGGCAGTATGCTAGTCAGGAAAGAGAGAGTAGTATGCTAGTCATGTAGGAAAGAGAGGGTAGTATGCTAGTCAGGAAAGAGAGGGTAGTATGCTAGTCAGGAAAGAGAGGGTAGTATGCTAGTCAGGAAAGAGAGGGTAGTATGCTAGTCAGGAAAGAGAGGGTAGTATGCTAGTCAGAAAAGAGAGAGTAGTATGCTAGTCAGGAAAGAGAGGGCAGTATGCTAGTCAGGAAAGAGAGGGTAGTATGCTAGTCAGGAAAGAGAGAGTAGTATGCTAGTCATGTAGGAAAGAGAGGGTAGTATGCTAGTCAGGAAAGAGAGGGTAGTATGCTAGTAAGGAAAGAGAGGGCAGTATGCTAGTCAGGAAAGAGAGAGTAGTATGCCAGTCAGGAAAGAGAGGGCAGTATGCTAGTCAGGAAAGAGAGAGTAGTATGCTAGTCATGTAGGAAAGAGAGAGTAGTATGCTAGTCAGGAAAGAGAGGGCAGTATGCTAGTCAGGAAAGAGAGGGTAGTATGCTAGTCAGGAAAGAGAGGGCAGTATGCTAGTCAGGAAAGAGAGGGTAGTATGCTAGTCAGGAAAGAGAGGGCAGTATGCTAGTCAGGAAAGAGAGGGTAGTATGCTAGTCAGGAAAGAGAGGGCAGTATGCTAGTCAGGAAAGAGAGGGTAGAATGCTAGTCAGGAAAGAGGGTGCAGTATGCTAGTCAGGAAAGAGAGGGTAGTATGCTAGTCAGGAAAGAGAGAGTAGTATGCTAGTCAGGAAAGAGAGAGTAGTATGCTAGTCAGGAAAGAGAGGGCAGTATGCTAGTCAGGAAAGAGAGAGTAGTATGCTAGTCAGGAAAGAGAGAGTAGTATGCTAGTCAGGAAAGAGAGGGCAGTATGCTAGTCAGGAAAGAGAGGGCAGTATGCTAGTCAGGAAAGAGAGGGTAGTATGCTAGTCAGGAAAGAGAGGGCAGTATGCTATTCAGGAAAGAGAGGGCAGTGTGCTAATCAGGAAGGAGAGGGTAGTATGCTAGCCATACAGGAAAAGAGAGACGGCTAGAGAATGAGTGAACATGGTGGGGGCAGAAATATGGGGTAAATAAACAGATTGACAATGAGAGATGGAAGAGAGAGCAGAGAGGCAGGAGACCATGACCTCTGACCTCACACATAATGAATCAGTAATGAGAGAGAGAGAGAGAGAGAGAGAGAGAGAGAGAGAGAGAGAGAGAGAGAGAGAGAGAGAGAGAGAGAGAGAGAGAGAGAGAGATGACCCTAGCCACGGGTGTGGGAAGGAGAGGTCCAGGTGATGAAGTTCCATCCATCCTCATCATCGTTAACATCAGGGTTAGCCCCATCGCATACTGTAGCTAATCCCAACAGACCAGATGGTCTGTGACTCAACTGTCTACACTTCACTGACTATACTGCTGTCTGCCTGGTCTGGAATTCCCCTTTCCTCCCCTTCTCTCTCACTGGTCTACCCTGATCTACACTAACACTAACACTAACAATAACACTAACACTAACCCTAACACTAACACTAACCCTAACAATAACAATAACCCTAACACTAACACTAACCCTAACCCTAACACTAACCCTAACCCTAACACTAACACTAACCCTAACAATAACAATAACCCTAACACTAACACTAACACTAACCCTAACACTAACCCTAACACTAACCCTAACCCTAACACTAACACTAACCCTAACCCTAACACTAACACTAACCCTAACAATAACAATAACCCTAACGCTAACTCTAAAACTAACACTAACACTAACACTAACACTAACACTAACAATAACAATAACACTAACACTAACACTAACCCCAACTCCACCAATAACCCCAACAATAACCCTAACTCTAACAATAACCCTAACTCCAACAATAACCCCAACTCTACCAATACCCCTAACTCCAACAATAACCCTAACCCTAACAATAACCCCAACTCCAACAATAACCCCAACAATAACCCTAACTCAAACAATAACCCCAACTCAAACAATAACCCTAACTCCAACAATAACCCCAACTCCAACAATAACCCCAACAATAACCCTAACCCTAACAATAACCCTAACTCCAACAATAACCCTAACTCCAACAATAACCCTAATTCCAATAATAACCCTAACTCCAACAATAACCCTAACTCCAATAAGAACCCTAACTCCAATAATAACCCTAACTCCAAAAATAACCCTAACTCCAACAATAACCCTAATTCCAATAATAACCCTAACTCCAACAATAACCCCAACACTGTCCCATGTCCCATCTCAACCCTCACATAGCCTCAACTTCTATTACCATGCACATTAACTTAAACACACATGCAGTCGCCTACTTTCATACATTCCTTCAGTCATTAGTTCAGCAGCTATTATTAAAGTGGAAGGTTAACATCATTAACAGGGGTTACTAAAGTGGAAGGTTAACATCATTAACAGGGGTTACTAAAGTGGAAGGTTAACATCATTAACAGGGGTTACTAAAGTGGAAGGTTAACATCATTAGCAGGGGTTACTAAAGTGGAAGGTTAACATCATTAACAGGGGTTACTAAAGTGGAAGGTTAACATCATGTAGATAATTAACAGGGGTTACTAAAGTGGAAGGTTAACATCATGTAGATAATTAACAGGGGTTACTAAAGTGGAAGGTTAACATCATGTAGATAATTAACAGGGGTTACTAAAGTGGAAGGTTAACATCATGTAGATAATTAACAGGGGTTACTAAAGTGGAAGGTTAACATCATGTAGATAATTAACAGGGGTTACTAAAGTGGAAGGTTAACATCATTAACAGGGGTTACTAAAGTGGAAGGTTAACATCATTAACAGTGGTTACTAAAGTGGAAGGTTAACATCATTAACAGGGGTTACTAAAGTGGAAGGTTAACATCATTAACAGGGGTTACTAAAGTGGAAGGTTAACATCATTAACAGGGGTTATTAAAGTGGAAGGTTAACATGTAGATAATTAACAGGGGTTACTAAAGTGGAAGGTTAACATCATTAACAGGGGTTACTAAAGTGGAAGGTTAACATCATTAACAGGGGTTACTAAAGTGGAAGGTTAACATCATTAACAGGGGTTACTAAAGTGGAAGGTTAACATCATTAACAGGGGTTACTAAAGTGGAAGGTTAACATCATTAACAGGGGTTACTAAAGTGGAAGGTTAACATCATTAACAGGGGTTACTAAAGTGGAAGGTTAACATCATGTAGATAATTAACAGGGGTTAGTAAAGTGGAAGGTTAACATCATTAACAGGGGTTACTAAAGTGGAAGGTTAACATCATTAACAGAGGTTACTAAAGTGGAAGGTTAACATCATGTAGATAATTAACAGGGGTTACTAAAGTGGAAGGTTAACATCATGTAGATAATTAACAGGGGTTAGTAAAGTGGAAGGTTAACATCATTAACAGGGGTTACTAAAGTGGAAGGTTAACATCATTAACAGAGGTTACTAAAGTGGAAGGTTAACATCATGTAGATAATTAACAGGGGTTACTAAAGTGGAAGGTTAACATCATGTAGATAATTAACAGGGGTTACTAAAGTAGAAGGTTAACATCATGTAGATAATTAACAGGGGTTACTAAAGTGGAAGGTTAACATCATTAACAGGGGTTACTAAAGTGGAAGGTTAACATCATTAACAGAGGTTACTAAAGTGGAAGGTTAACATCATGTAGATAATTAACAGGGGTTACTAAAGTGGAAGGTTAACATCATGTAGATAATTAACAGGGGTTACTAAAGTGGAAGGTTAACATCATGTAGATAATTAACAGGGGTTACTAAAGTGGAAGGTTAACATCATGTAGATAATTAACAGGGGTTACTAAAGTGGAAGGTTAACATCATGTAGATAATTAACAAGGGTTACTAAAGTGGAAGGTTAACATCATGTAGATAATTAACAGGGGTTACTAAAGTGGAAGGTTAACATCATGTAGATAATTAACAGGGGTTACTAAAGTGGAAGGTTAACATCATGTAGATAATTAACAGGGGTTATTAAAGTGGAAGGTTAACATCATGTAGATAATTAACAGGGGTTATTAAAGTGGAAGGTTAACATGTAGATAATTAACAGAGGTTATTAATGTGGAAGGTTAACATCATGTAGATAATTAACAGGGGTTATTAAAGTGGAAGGTTAACATGTAGATAATTAACAAGGGTTACTAAAGTGGAAGGTTAACATCATGTAGATAATTAACAGGGGTTATTAAAGTGGAAGGTTACCATCATGTAGATAATTAACAGGGGTTATTAAAGTGGAAGGTTAACATCATGTAGTTAATTAACAGGGGTTATTAAAGTGGAAGGTTAACATCATGTAGATAATTAACAGGGGTTATTAAAGTGGAAGGTTAACATCATGTAGATAATTAACAGGGGTTATTAAAGTGGAAGGTTAACATCATGTAGATAATTAACAGGGGTTATTAAAGTCGAAGGTTAACATCATGTAGATAATTAACAGGGGTTATTAAAGTGGAAGGTTAACATCATGTAGATAATTAACAGGGGTTATTAAAGTGGAAGGTTAACATCATGTAGTTAATTAACAGGGGTTATTAAAGTGGAAGGTTAACATCATGTAGATAATTAACAGGGGTTATTAAAGTGGAAGGTTAACATCATGTAGATAATTAACAGGGGTTATTAAAGTGGAAGGTTAACATCATGTAGATAATTAACAGGGGTTATTAAAGTCGAAGGTTAACATCATGTAGATAATTAACAGGGATTATTAAAGTGGAAGGTTAACATCATGTAGATAATTAACAGGGGTTATTAAAGTGGAAGGTTAACATCATGTAGTTAATTAACAGGGGTTATTAAAGTGGAAGGTTAACATCATGTAGATAATTAACAGGGGTTATTAAAGTGGAAGGTTACCATCATGTAGATAATTAACAGAGGTTATTAATGTGGAAGGTTACCATCATGTAGATAATTAACAGGGGTTATTAAAGTGGAAAGTTAACATGTAGATAATTAACAGGGGTTATTAAAGTGGAAGGTTAACATGTAGATAATTAACAGGGGTTATTAAAGTGGAAGGTTAACATCATGTAGTTAATTAACAGGGGTTACTAAAGTGGAAGGTTAACATCATGTAGATAATTAACAGAGGTTATTAAAGTGGAAGGTTAACATCATGTAGATAATTAACAGGGGTTACTAAAGTGGAAGGTTACCATCATGTAGATAATTAACAGGGGTTACTAAAGTGGAAGGTTAACATCATGTAGATAATTAACAGGGGTTACTAAAGTGGAAGGTTAACATGTAGATAATTAACAGGGGTTATTAAAGTGGAAGGTTAACATCATGTAGATAATTAACAGGGGTTATTAAAGTGGAAGGTTAACATGTAGATAATTAACACGGGTTACTAAAGTGGAAGGTTAACATCATGTAGATAATTAACAGGGGTTATTAAAGTGGAAGGTTACCATCATGTAGATAATTAACAGGGGTTATTAAAGTGGAAGGTTAACATCATGTAGTTAATTAACAGGGGTTATTAAAGTGGAAGGTTAACATCATGTAGATAATTAACAGGGGTTATTAAAGTGGAAGGTTACCATCATGTAGATAATTAACTGGGGTTATTAAAGTGGAAGGCTAACATCATGTAGTTAATTAACAGGGGTTATTAAAGTGGAAGGTTAACATCATGTAGATAATTAACAGGGGTTATTAAAGTGGAAGGTTAACATCATGTAGATAATTAACAGGGGTTATTAAAGTGGAAGGTTAACATCATGTAGATAATTAACAGGGGTTATTAAAGTCGAAGGTTAACATCATGTAGATAATTAACAGGGGTTATTAAAGTGGAAGGTTAACATCATGTAGATAATTAACAGGGGTTATTAAAGTGGAAGGTTAACATCATGTAGTTAATTAACAGGGGTTATTAAAGTGGAAGGTTAACATCATGTAGATAATTAACAGGGGTTATTAAAGTGGAAGGTTAACATCATGTAGATAATTAACAGGGGTTATTAAAGTGGAAAGTTAACATGTAGATAATTAACAGGGGTTATTAAAGTGGAAGGTTAACATGTAGATAATTAACAGGGGTTATTAAAGTGGAAGGTTAACATCAAGTAGATAATTAACAGGGGTTACTAAAGTGGAAGGTTAACATCATGTAGATAATTAACAGGGGTTATTAAAGTGGAAGGTTAACATCATGTAGTTAATTAACAGGGGTTATTAAAGTGGAAAGTTAACATGTAGATAATTAACAGGGGTTATTAAAGTGGAAGGTTAACATCAAGTAGATAATTAACAGGGGTTATTAAAGTGGAAGGTTAACATCATGTAGATAATTAACAGGGGTTATTAAAGTGGAAGGTTAACATCATGTAGATAATTAACAGGGGTTATTAAAGTGGAAGGTTAACATCATGTAGATAATTAACAGGGGATATTAATGTGGAAGGTTAACATCATGTAGATAATTAACAGGGGTTATTAATGTGGAAGGTTAACATGTAGATAATTAACAGGGGTTATTAAAGTGGAAGGTTAACATCATGTAGATAATTAACAGGGGATATTAATGTGGAAGGTTAACATCATGTAGATAATTAACAGAGGTTATTAATGTGGAAGGTTACCATCATGTAGATAATTAACAGGGGTTATTAAAGTGGAAGGTTAACATCATGTAGATAATTAACAGGGGTTATTAAAGTCGAAGGTTAACATCATGTAGATAATTAACAGGGGTTATTAAAGTGGAAGGTTAACATCATGTAGATAATTAACAGTGGTTATTAAAGTGGAAGGTTAACATCATGTAGATAATTAACAGGGGATATTAATGTGGAAGGTTAACATCATGTAGATAATTAACAGGGGTTATTAAAGTGGAAGGTTAACATCATGTAGATAATTAACAGGGGTTATTAAAGTGGAAGGTTAACATCATGTAGATAATTAACAGGGGTTATTAAAGTGGAAGGTTAACATGTAGATAATTAACAGAGGTTATTAATGTGGAAGGTTAACATCATGTAGATAATTAACAGGGGTTATTAAAGTGGAAGGTTAACATCATGTAGATAATTAACAGGGGATATTAATGTGGAAGTTTAACATCATGTAGATAATTAACAGGGGTTATTAAAGTGGAAGGTTAACATCATGTAGATAATTAACAGGGGTTATTAAAGTGGAAGGTTAACATCATGTAGATAATTAACAGAGGTTATTAATGTGGAAGGTTAACATCATGTAGATAATTAACAGGGGTTATTAAAGTGGAAGGTTAACATCATGTAGATAATTAACAGGGGTTATTAAAGTGGAAGGTTAACATCATGTAGATGAGATACTGTACTATATGTGTTGCATAAATGAAAATTTCCATGAGTGAATTATAATACATCACACTTTATCAAGAACGTAACTTCTACTCCACATATACACACACACTATCGTATTGTAGATCACATGACCTGAGCTACGAGAGTATTGTGTGTTTAAAAGCAGGATCAGACCCTTGAGAAAACCCCAAACTGAAAGGCTAGCTATAATTAGCCTAGTGTTGTGCTGCTTCCATTAAAACCTGGAGGATATGACATCACTGTGCAGCGAGCAGCAGCCACGTGGGCCTGAGAGCTACCACCAGCTTGTGTTTACTTGACGAGCTAAATATTTACTGTAGTGAAGTTTTACTTACTGGGAATTCGATATGTGGTTGTGTCACCAAAGCTATATTAAAAGATGAACGCACCAACTATAAGTCACTCTGGATAAGATTGTTGGGGGGTGGGGGGATTGATACATTAGAGTTTCACAATATTATTATTGACATTATTCTATTGATTATATGACTCCAAGTATCGATTCTCAAACAAATTCCAAACAGACTCACAGACTCTCTCTCTCTCTCTCTCTCTCTCTCTCTCTCTCTCTCTCTCTGTCTCTGTCTCTGTCTCTCTCTCTCTCTCTCTCTCTATTTCTCTAATTTCTCTCTTCTCTCGGAGGAGCTGAGCCCTAGAACCATGCCTCAGGACTACCTGGCCTGATAACTCCTTGCTGTCCCCAGTCCAACTACTGTCCCCAGTTCACCTGCTGCTGCTCCAGTTTCAACTGTTCTGCCTCCAGCTATGGAACCCTGACCGGTTCACCGGACGTGCTACCTTGTCCCAGACCTGCTGTTTTCGACTCTCTCTCTCTCTTCCGCACTTGCTGTCTCTAACTCTGAATGATCGGCTATGAAAAGCCACCTGACATTTACTCCTGAGGTGCTGAGCTGTTGCACCCTCGACATCCACTATGATTATTATTATTTGACCCTGCTGGTCATCTATGAACATTTTAACATCTTGGCCATGTTCTGTTATAATCTCCACCCGGCACAGCCAGAAGAGGACTGGCCACCCCTCAGAACATGGTTCCTCTCTAGGTGTCTTTCTAGGTTCCAGCCTTTCTAGGGAGTTTTTCCTAGCCACCGTGCTTCTACACCTGCATTGCTTGCTGTTTGGTGGTTTTAGGCTGGGTTTCTGTACAGCACTTTGAGATATCAGCTGATGTATAAAAAAAAAAGCTTCATAAATAAATTGATTGAAAAATAAATGTAATGGACTTACGCCTGCATATTTTGTATGGTAGTTAAGGTTAGCATTAGCAAGTGCTAGTCGGCTGTACCTGCGCCAAAACTCTGGTATTTAGTCCTTCCATAACTTGTTCTCAATCTTGTTTTTAAATGTTGTGCAAACATGTTTATATCACTTTTATTTCCATGACAGATCAGAACAAACGTTTCTCATGCTTTCTCTTGTTCTCTGCAGCAGGACACATATATATATACATATGCACATATATATATATATATATATATATACACATATACACATATATATATATATACATATACACATATACACATATATATATATACATATACACATATACACATATATATATATATACATATACACATATACACATATATATATATATACATATACACATATACACACATATATATATATATACATATACACATATATATATATATACATATACACATATACACATATATATATATATACATATACACATATACACACATATATATATATATATACATATACACATATACACATATATATATATATATATATATATACATATACACATATACACATATATATATATATATACATATACACATATATATATATATATATACATATACACATATACACATATATATATATACATATACACATATACACATATATATATATATACATATACACATATATACATATATATATATATACATATACACATATACACACATATATATATATATATATACATATACACATATACACATATATATATATATATATATACATATACACATATACACATATATATATATATATATATAGTTGTAACGATTGACGTAGGGAGAAGGAGAAGAGGACCAAAGTGCAGCGCGGTACGTATTCATAATAATTTTAATAAAGATGAATACCGGAACAAAAACAACAAACCGACAAACGAACAGTTCTGCAAGGTGCAACAAAAACACTAAACAGAAAACAACTACCCACAAATTATAGAAGGGAAAACAGGCTGCCTAAGTATGCTTCTCAATCAGAGACAACGATCGACAGCTGCCTCTGATTGGGAACCATACCAGGCCAAACACAGAAATACAAAACCTAGAATACAAAACCTAGAATGCAAAACCTAGAATGCCCACCCCAACTCACGCCCTGACCAAACTAAAACAGAGACATAAAAAAGGAGCTAAGGTCAGGACGTGACAGTAGTGAGCAATATGTTTGGAACATCAAATTACAATAAATATAGAATCACAATACATATTATATTGGCACCTAAGTATCGTGATAATATTGTATGGTGATAATATTGTATGGTGATAATATTGTATGGTGATAATATTGTATCGTGATAATATTGTATCGTGATAATATTGTATGGTGATAATATTGTATGGTGATAATATTGTATGGTGATAATATTGTATGGTGATAATATTGTATCGTGAGATCCCAGGAAAAGTCCTGACAGGGACTAGAGCAGTGGTGTGGCAGAGTAAAAACATGGTCACCCACCATGCCAGGGGTAATAAGGACAGCTATGTGTGCTCCTAGCAGACCTCATACAGCTCTGGGCTTTAAACCAATACAGTCCTGTGTTGTGACAGTGGACTGGCCGGCTCCATCAGCTCCACCGGGATGGGCCAAACCATTGCTGTGGCTGGGTGTGGGGGTGAACTACACCACTCAGTGGGTGTGTGGGTGGTGCTGTGGCTGGGTGTTGGGGTGAACTACACCACTCAGTGGGTGTGTGGGTGGTGCTGTGGCTGGGTGTTGGGGTGAACTACACCACTCAGTGGGTGTGTGGGTGGTGCTGTGGCTGGGTGTTGGGGTGAACTACACCACTCAGTGGGTGTGGGGGTGGTGCTGTGGCTGGGTGTTGGGGTGAACTACACCACTCAGTGGGTGGGTGGGTGGTGCTGTGGCTGGGTGTGGGTGTTGGGGTGAACTACACCACTCAGTGGGTGTGTGGGTGGTGCTGTGGCTGGGTGTTGGGGTGAACTACACCACTCAGTGGGTGTGGGGGTGGTGCTGTGGCTGGGTGTTGGGGTGAACTACACCACTCAGTGGGTGGGTGGGTGGTGCTGTGGCTGGGTGTGGGTGTGGGGGTGAACTACACCACTCAGTGGGTGTGGGGGTGGTGCTGTGGCTGGGTGTGGGTGTGGGGGTGAACTACACCACTCAGTGGGTGTGGGGGTGGTGCTGTGGCTGGGTGTTGGGGTGAACTACACCACTCAGTGGGTGGGTGGGTGGTGCTGTGGCTGGGTGTGGGTGTGGGGGTGAACTACACCACTCAGTGGGTGTGGGGGTGGTGCTGTGGCTGGGTGTTGGGGTGAACTACACCACTCAGTGGGTGTGGGGGTGGTGCTGTGGCTGGGTGTGGGTGTGGGGGTGAACTACACCACTCAGTGGGTGTGGGGGTGGTGCTGTGGCTGGGTGTTGGGGTGAACTACATCACTCAGTGGGTGTGTGGGTGGTGCTGTGGCTGGGTGTGGGTGTGGGGGTGAACTACACCACTCAGTGGGTGGGTGGGTGGTGCTGTGGCTGGGTATGGGGGTGAACTACACCACTCAGTGGGTGTGTGGGTGGTGCTGTGGCTGGGTGTGGGGGTGAACTACACCACTCAGTGGGTGGGTGGGTGGTGCTGTGGCTGGGTGTGGGGGTGAAACTACACCACTCAGTGGGTGGGTGGGTGGTTGCATGTGTGGGTGTGTGGGTGGTTGGGTGTGTGGGTGGTTGGTTGGTTGGGTGTGTGGGTGGTTGGTTGGGTGTGTGTGTGGTTGGGTGTGTGTGTGGTTGGGTGTGTGGTTGGGTGTGTGGGTGGGTGTGTGGGTGGTTGGGTGTGTGGGTGTGTGGGTGTGTGGGTGGTTGGATGTGTGGGTGGTTGGTTGGGTGTGTGGGTGGTTGGGTGTGTGGTTGGGTGTGTGGTTGCGTGTGCGGGTGGTTGGGTGGTTGGATGTGTGGGTGTGTGGGTGGTTGCGTGTGTGGGTGTGTGGGTGTGTGGGTGTTTGGGTGTGTGGGTGGTTGGTTGGGTGTGTGTTAGCCTGGTGACTAAGTGCCGTTAGCTGGGTTACGATCACGCCGTTAGCCGGGTTACCATCACACCGTTAGCCTGGTGACTAAGTGCCGTTAGCCGGGTTACGATCACGCCGTTAGCCTGGTGACTAAGTGCCGTTAGCCGGGTTACGATCACGTCGTTAGCCGGGTTACAATCACGCCGTTAACCTGGTGACTAAGTGCCGTTAGCCGGGTTACGGTCACGCCATTAGCCGGGTTACGATCACGGCGTTAGCCGGGTTACCGTCACGCCGTTAGCCGGGTTACCATCACGCTGTTAGCCGGGTTACCATCACGCCGTTAGCCGGGTTACCATCACGCCGTTAGCCGGGTTACCATCACGCCGTTAGCCGGGTTACGATCTCGCCGTTAGCCGGGTTACGATCTCGCCGTTAGCCGGGTTACGATCACGCCGTTAGCCTGGTGACTAAGTGCCGTTAGCCGGGTTACGATCTCGCCGTTAGCCGGGTTACGATCACGCCGTTAGCCGGGTTACGATCGCGCCGTTAGCCTGGTGACTAAGTGCCGTTAGCCGGGTTACGATTACGCCGTTAGCCGGGTTACGATCACGCCGTTAGCCTGGTGACTAAGCGCCGTTAGCCGGGTTACGATCACGCCATTAGCCGGGTTACGATCACGCCGTTAGCCGGGTTACCATCACGCCGTTAGCCGGGTTACCATCACGCCGTTAGCCGGGTTACGATCACGCCGTTAGCTGGGTTACGGTCACGCCGTTAGCCGGGTTAAGATCGCGCCGTTATCCGGGTTACGATCACGCCGTTAGCCGGGTTACGGTCACGCCGTTAGCCGGGTTACAATCACGCTGTTAGCCTGGTGACTAAGTGCCGTTAGCTGGGTTACGATCACGCCGTTAGCCGGGTTACCATCACGCCGTTAGCCTGGTGACTAAGTGCCGTTAGCCGGGTTACGATCACGCCGTTAGCCGGGTTACGATCACGCCGTTAGCCGGGTTACCTTCACGCCGTTAGCCTGGTGACTAAGTGCCGTTAGCCGGGTTACGGTCACGCCGTTAGCCGGGTTAAGATCGCGCCGTTATCCGGGTTACGATCACGCCGTTAACCGGGTTACGGTCACGCCGTTAGCCGGGTTACGATCACGCCGTTAGCCGGGTTACGATCGCGCCGTTAGCCGGGTTATGATCGCGCCGTTATCCGGGTTACGATCACGCCGTTAGCCGGGTGACTAAGTGCCGTTGCATGTTATTAGTGTGATTTATTCTGCTCTTCTCCACTCCTAAAGAGTTTACAAATCATCTGCGCTCAATTATTGCAGGTCAGGAAGGGGAGGGTCTACTCTCCTCTACTGTCACTGGCAGATGCTGCTGTCAATCAAAGGCTTGATTCCAGATAGAGACACATAGCTTACTAAGTTTTAGAAAACTGTCATATATCATAGGTTTCAGGGTTAGTGTGAATATCTACCCCTCAGTCTGTCTGGTTGTGTGGGCTTGCAATTGTGTGTGTGTGTGTGTGTGTGTGTGTGTGTGTGTGTGTGTGTGTGTGTGTGTGTGTGTGTGTGTGTGTGTGTGTGTGTGTGTGTGTGTGTGTGTGTGTGTGTGTGTGTGTGTGTGTGTGTGTGTGTGTGTGTGTGTGTGTGTGTGTGTGTGTGTGTGTGTGTGTGTGTGTGCGTGTGTGTGATTGACAGGGGCAGATGGTAGTGTGACCAGGCACCTTTGGAGCAGGGAAATTGGGCTCAGAATGCCTTTCCCCCCCCCCTGCCCCCCCACACTGACACTTGCTACTGACCACTGGACAACAGAAAAACAGTCACAACACCACACCATCTATTGACCACAGAAACACTCACAGTCACTCTGTCTTTAATAACTATCTAACGGTTATTAGTTTATTGCGATGATCTGAATATTGGAATCTAGGTGAAGACATTGAATAATGAATCTGAGTGGGCGCAATGTTTACAGTGCAGATGAACGTTCGCGAGACTCTTACGAGGAAGACGTTGTTATGATAATTGCGTACTGAACTAAAATATAAACGCAACAATTTAAAAGATTTGACTGAGTTACAGTTCATATGAGGAAATCAGTCAATATAAATTAATGAATTAGGTCCTAATCTATGGATTTCACATGGCTGGGAATACAGATATGAATCAGTTGGTGAAAAAAACTAAAAAGTAGTGGCGTGGATCAGATAACCAAATAACCTCTCTCTCTCTCTCTCTCTCTCTCTCCACCTCTCCCTCTATCTCCACCTCCCTCTCTCTCCACATATCTTCATCTATCTCCACCTCCCTCTCTCTCCACATCTCTCCATCTATCTCCACCTCCCTCTCTCTCCACATCTCTCCATCTATCTCCACCTCCCTCTCTCTCCACATCTCTCTCCACCTCTCTATATCTCTCTCTCTACATCTTTCTCTCTCTCACTCCACATCTCTCCATCTCCACCTCCCGCCACCTCTCTCCATCTCTCTCTCTCTCCACCTCTCCCTCCACCTCCACCTCCCTCTCTCTCCACATCTCTCCATCTATCTCCACCTCCCTCTCCATCTCCACCTCCCTCTCTCTCCACATCTCTCCATCTATCTCCACCTCCCTCTCTCTCCACATCTCTCCATCTATCTCCACCTCCCTCTCCATCTCCACCTCTCTTTCTCTCTGTTATGGTGTGGTCTAGCTGCCTCTTAATTTAGCTCACTGTGAAGGGCAGCAGATAGTCTTATCATTGATAAGGTTGTGGGCATGTTAGACAGTGGACGTTCCCCAGATGGAGATATCAGTCAGTCAGCTGACAGTGAGGAGAAGGTCAGCTCCAGGTCAACCAATATGACCGTACCTCTCCATAGAAGGGTGCGGTGCAGTGGGATGGAGGGTGGGAGGGAGGTAAACACTGGTTTGAGGTGAAGTAATGTGTGTGAGACTATGCAAGTGATGCATATGAAAGAGAGAGAACGAGAAGAAGAAAAGTATGTGTGTTTGATAGACACAGCAGCTGTCCTCTGCTCTGCATGCCTTTGCCACCTACAGAGGGGCTATCTGAGGACACAGAGGAAACAGGAGGTCTGGGCGATATGGCCAAAATATAATTTCTAATTTTTTATTTTATTTTTTTTATAGCAGGTTAGGAAAGCATTTTAGCTGACCCTAACCCTACCCTTTTTCTAACCTTAACCTAATTCTCCTAACCTGCCAGATAACTAACGTTAGCGATTAGCATTAGCACTAACAACATGTACTTTATCCACAACTTGCTAAGAAAATAAAAATACAAAATTTTGCAGAGACAGTAAGATACACAAACTAATGGTGTGATTATGGAATGCTTGTGGATTATATTATGTTATTTTCCTAATTGTTTACACACTAAAATTGGAACTTGAAATGCAATCACCTGAAACCTGAAACTCGTGTACCAAATCCCTAAATCAAGTCTGCAAAATTGCAAGCACAATTCCTGCTTTTCGCTCAGTTTTCAATTATGTGTATATATATATATATATATATATATATATATATATATATAATTGAAAACTGATATGTGTGATATATATATCACACTTTTTGCAAAACACTACACACAGTTCTCTACATTAGGCACAACATTCAAAATAAAAATATCTTAAGTCCCTTTGGAAAGCAACGGCAATCACAATGCCAAGCTCTATGCACCAATTGGCAACACCCACTCCTCACAGGTGTAAACACTAGTTTCTGAATTGTTTACTTAGAAATCAGAGCTTCAGCACTATAAAAGGCCACAGATGAGCTCTTCTGTTCTGGAGGAAAATGGAAGTCAATAGTGAAGCAAGAGCTGGAGGTGAAGGAGGAAGAGGAGGAGGAGGAGGAGGAGGAGGAGGAGGAAGAGGAGGAGGAGGAGGAGGAAGAGGAGGAAGAAGGACAGTTGTCTCAGATGAGATCAGAACCACATTGGTTGACCATGTGCTCAACAATGGATTGAGTATGAGGGACGCTGGGCAGAGAGTTCAGCCCAAACTGAGCTGCTACATGGTTGTATCTATCATCCGTACATTCAGAAATGACAGCCGGTAAGTTACCTATCATCTCCACTATGCTCTTTATGTATGTATACTGCAGTCTGACATATATGTAAGGCCATTGTTACTCAGTGATTGTTGGCCAATGTTACAGTAATGTCATTTCATATTGAAAAAAAATAAGATTATTTTAGCTTACTGTAACCAATCATATCATATTCGTGGATCTTCTGCAGAACTGAGAGACAACCAGGCCATGGTGGAAGACACCGGCTGTTCACACCAGAACAGGAGACGAGCTATTGTGAACATGGCAAACAATACCATTAGACTAGGAGAAATCCAGAACCACATAATTGCAGACAACACAATATGGTAGCCTTGTCTACATTGGACCGTGTATTACAGCGCCATTTGAGAGAAACTCAGAGAGGGTTTAAAGAACAGCGCTATGAATATGTGCAAGTAAGTACTACACTGGGAATTTACTATCATATCAGCACTGTATAGACACATTACAGTGCTGTAATCCAGTGTATTGTGCCTCACCATATTTACTGCTCTAGGTCTATGTCACATATTGTCTTGTCTGTTTCAGAGAGTCTTGAAGCTGGATGTCTTGGAGCTGGATGTCCTGGAGCTGGATGTCTTGGAGCTGGATGTCTTGGAGCTGGATGTCTTGGAGCTGGATGTCCTGGAGCTGGATGTCTTGGAGCTGGATGTCCTGGAGCTGGATGTCTTGGAGCTGGATGCCTTGGAGCTGGATGTCTTGGAGCTGGATGTCCTGGAGCTGGATGTCTTGGAGCTGGATGCCTTGGAGCTGGATGTCTTGGAGCTGGATGTCCTGGAGCTGGATGTCTTGGAGCTGGATGTCTTGGAGCTGGATGTCTTGGAGCTGGATGTCCTGGAGCTGGATGTCTTGGAGCTGGATGTCTTGGAGCTGGATGTCTTGGAGCTGGATGTCTTGGAGCTGGATGTCTTGGAGCTGGATGTCTTGAAGCTGGATGTCCTGGAGCTGGATGTCCTGGAGCTGGATGTCTTGGAGCTGGATGTCTTGGAGCTGGATGTCTTGGAGCTGGATGTCCTGGAGCTGGATGTCCTGGAGCTGGATGTCCTGGAGCTGGATGTCCTGGAGCTGGATGTCCTGGAGCTGGATGTCTTGGAGCTGGATGTATTGGAGCTGGATGTCCTGGAGCTGGATGTCCTGGAGCTGGATGTCCTGGAGCTGGATGTCCTGGAGCTGGATGTCCTGGAGCTGGATGTCCTGGAGCTGGATGTATTGGAGCTGGATGTCCTGGAGCTGGATGTCCTGGAGCTGGATGTCCTGGAGCTGGATGTCCTGGAGCTGGATGTCTTGGAGCTGGATGTCTTGGAGCTGGATGTATTGGAGCTGGATGTCTTGGAGCTGGATGTCCTGGAGCTGGATGTCCTGGAGCTGGATGTCCTGGAGCTGGATGTCCTGGAGCTGGATGTCCTGGAGCTGGATGTATTGGAGCTGGATGTCCTGGAGCTGGATGTCCTGGAGCTGGATGTCCTGGAGCTGGATGTCCTGGAGCTGGATGCTGCTGCAATTCTGCACATTTATATTTACATTGATGAGGCTGGCATCAACCTAGCCAAAAGAAGGGGACGGGGACGGAACATTATTGGCCACCATTGTGAATGTCCCTGGACAGCGAGGAGGGAATATCACCATGCGCAGTCATTAGCCGGCAAGGCGTCCTCCATCACCATGCCAACCTTTGTCCCTACAACACCGCCCTCCTCATCACATTCCTGGACACACTACATGGCATCCTCATTCCAGCCGAGCAGAGGGGTGGACCAGAGCGAACCAGGTATATTGTCATCTGGGACGACGTGAGTTTCTACCGGGCTGTTCTGGTCCGCAACTGGTTCATCGACCACCCACAATGCATTGTTCAACACCTCCCCACCATATTCCCCATTCCTAAACCCAACTGAAGAGGGTTTTTTTCGGCATGGCGATTGGCGGTGTACGACCGGGGACGGGGAACCACCATCCCCTCGCACGCATGTCTCTTCTCCAGGCAATTTAGGATGCATGTGGTGACGTTGATGTGGTGGCTTTTGTCCTAAATATGTCGAAAACTAAAAAAACATTGTATTTAGGACTAAAGCCACCACATCAACGTCACCACATGCATCCTAAATTGCCTGGAGAAGAGACAATGCTTGCGAGCATTCACAGTGTTTTTTTTAGTTTTAGACATATTTAGGACTGAGTTGTTCCTCGCCACCCATTCTGAAACTAACTGCAGCTCTTCGTTAAGTGTTGCAGTTTCATTTCAGTCGCTGTAGTAGCTGACGTGTATAGTGCTGTTTCATCCACAAACGTCAACAGCATGTTGATGATATGTAACATTTTCTGAAATTGACCATATTAAATTATCATTGTAATTGTGCACACATTGACGTCAGACATGCACCTACCAACAGTGCTCTGTTTCTGATGACCGGAATGAACGCAGGAACAAATTTCAGGACATTCTCTTTGTGACTGATGACAGACGTAAGAGAATGTACGTGATAGGCTTGTCTGGCTTATATGATTATGATGTCATAAGTAAAGTGACACAGGATGGTCATAATGCTTCAAAGGGATTTAAAAATATGATTAAAAAAATAAATAAAAAAACATTGTCTGTAAAGAATTCAACAACAACAAAGGACTTAAGTTGAGAATCAAACTTTCAAACGAAATAAAACTTCTTGCCAGGGAAAAACCCCCACATTGGAATAAATCTGGGTATATAAACAGCCATAAAATTACACAACATATGTCACAACAAGTCTAAATATATATGGGTCATGACAGTGTTATGACCACATTATGACAGGTTATGACACGTTCTGTCAGCTGTTATGACATGGTTATGACATGGTTACGACATGGTTACGACATGGTTACGACATGGTTACGACATGGTTATGACATGGTTATGATGCTAGGGGTCAAATAAAGCGTATATAATATTATATATCGCCTTGCCCGCACACACTTAAGTCATCTCACCGGGGTAAACTGTATTACCCATGACTGTGAACCACTGCCAATTTATTTAAACAATTTTATTTGACCTTTATTATTTAACTAGGCAAGTCAGTTAAGTTAAGAACAAATTCTTATTTTCAATGGCGGTCTAGGAACAGAGGGTTAACTGCCTGTTCAGGGGCAGAACGACAGATTTGTACCTTGTCAGCTCGGGGGTTTGAATTTGCAACCTTCCGGTTACTAGTCCAACGCTCTAACCACTAGGCTACCCTGCCGCCAATGCTGCACCCAGGTATTCAATCAAACATTCATTTACCACCACCCCCCCTTCTTTCAAAGCAGAACCGAGGAGTTTGTTATAAAAGCATTTCTGTGTCCGCGTCTTTGAGTGGTGGGTAGGTAATCTAGACCCTAGAGGGTGTGAGGGGTGAAGGGGTCAGAGGTGACAGTGCTAACGAGTTGCGTGTCACACAGGGGGTGTCGTATGGGATTTTTAGGGGTGTCAAAGGGCTGTTTATGATCTGCCCGAGGGGTCTAAATCAGTCCACTCTGTTTTAGAGACACGGTGTCACGCCCCTCACTGCCATCAATAGGCCTGTCAATCTATCAGGCCTTCAGAGAGCGTAACACTGTGGGGTGTGTGTGTGTGTGTGTGTGTGTGTGTGTGTGTGTGTGTGTGTGTGTGTGTGTGTGTGTGTGTGTGTGTGTGTGTGTGTGTGTGTGTGTGTGCGTGTGTGCGCGTGCGTATTTTATTTCTTACTCATTAAACTTTGTCATAGGGTGCAAAAGTTGATGTTTTGCTTTAAATGCATGATCAGGTCTAACTTGAAAATCCCAAAAGCCAATTGATTTGAAAACTCTGCAACCATAATCCTGTTTGAGTCTTCCAGCTGGCTTTATGCCACAACATTGTTCCTGTTTGCCTACTAATTAACTCTGTTTACAACCCCACAGAGTGGCTGTTTCTGAGCAGAGGTTTGGAGCTTTAAGTTCCAGGTCAGAGGTCAGCTATGTTTAAAAGTACTCTGAGAGGCATGGACTCTTTTACTATTTCATCAGAGAGGAGAAAAGTAAGCAGAGCTACTTCCTAACCTCCATATTGAATTGGTATTAGGAAGGGGCCTGTATAAACCTATTGTTTAGATTAAATAATGTGTCCTCTGTGTTTAGTAGTCCTCTGTGTTTAGTAGTCCTCTGTGTTTAGTAGTCCTCTGTGTTTAATTGTCCTCTGTGTTTAATTGTCCTCTGTGTTTAATTGTCCTTTGTGTTTAGTTGTCCTCTGTGTTTAATTGTCCTCTGTGTTTAGTAGTCCTCTGTGTTTAGTAGTCCTCTGTGTTTAGTAGTCCTCTGTGTTTAGTAGTCCTCTGTGTTTAATTGTCCTCTGTGTTTAGTTGTCCTCTGTGTTTGGTTGTCACTCTGGGTCTCAGTACTCCAGCGTGCTAATCAGACCAGACCAGGAGGGATGGTCAAGTTGAGAAGAAACCAACAGCAGACTTTCTCCATATCAACCGTAGTCAATTTGATACTCCATTATAGGTATATTTTACCTGCTTCATCAAACACACAAAATCACACCTTTATCCAAAGCTATCTTATCAGGGATGCGTGCAATTAAACGGAGACGTTTCTGTTCTTAGCGACCAGTTGAAAAACAGGGAAGGGGTTGGTAGCATGACCCCTTTTTAATAGTCACTCGTTGCTTTAAGCCACGCTTACCACACACAGGAAACATACCTCAAAGTCTGTTCAAGAACGTTTTTGGAGAAACGTGTCGTTCAGTTCAAACCGTTCCGCGACGTAGCAAAAAGTTCAATCGAACCGACCGCACCCCAGTCCTTCGCCAAGGCCTAAGAGAGACCTGGGTGTGAAGCATGTTCCAAAATGTCTGACAAATTAACTCTCTGTCCCCCCTCACCTCTGTTCCTAGTTATCTCCAGGTGGGGTCGATTCTACCTTCCTCCTCCCTTGTCCTCCTCACTTTATCACAGTGATATCTGTGGAGCATTTTTGGTCCTGGGGTCACCCCAGCAACAGTGGGGTGTCCTCAGAACCAGTGGGGTGTCCTCAGAACCAGTGGGGTGTCCTCAGAACCAGTGGGGTGCCCTCAGAACCAGTTCTAACGGGTTTCAGACCTGGGACAAGGCCTCCATACACACCACCCAGGCCCACCTGCTGATAGCAGCATCCCCCTGCCGCTCTGCTCTGGGACTGAGGCCACGGTTTCTGCCTGTGACAGGGAGATGGATGAGGATAGGAACGTTCTTGTTTAAGGCAAGTGACATCTAGATCGTATTAGACACGTGAGCACTCCCTCCCCGTGGCCTGAGCGACCACTTCACTTACTTTCACTCGTGTGGAATGGTACGGACTCACAGAACATCATGGACTCGTATGAAGAATACATTCAATTACTCTGGCCTCTTGAAAGTCAAATTAGATTCGTCGCACACACACACACACACGCACAACCGCACACACACACACACACGCATACACACACACACACAAAGAGTGGAAATCTACACAAAGGGGGATGACAGCAGGCTGAAGAGGTGATGGATATGACGCATCAATCACACTTTAATCAGGACTTCAGTCAAAGCAGAAGACTAGAAGTGTGTGATCTAGAGGAGGGGGTACAACTAGAACACTCTTTGTGACCAACGTCACAGTCCCGGACAGGCAGTGGTGAAGGGGGGGGGGGGGGGGGGGTGGAGATATGGACTGTTCTCTCTCCACTTCCTCATAAAGAAACAGGCAGCGGTGAAGGGGGGGGGGGTGGGGGGAGTGGAGATATGGACTGTTCTCTCTCCACTTCCTCATAAAGAAACAGGCAGCGGTGAAGGGGGGGTGGGGGGAGTGGAGATATGGACTGTTCTCTCTCCACTTCCTCATAAAGAAACAGGCAGCGGTGAAGGGGGGGGGGGAGTGGAGATATGGACTGTTCTCTCTTCACTTCCTCATAAAGAAACAGGTAGCGGTGAAGGGTGTGGGGGGGGGGGGAGTGGAGATATGGACTGTTCTCTCTTCACTTCCTCATAAAGAAACAGGCAGCGGTGAAGGGTGGGGCGGGGGGGGGGGGAGTGGAGATATGGACTGTTCTCTACCCACTTCCTCATAAAGCAACAGGCATACACGTGTCTTACTGCCCTGCCAACGATCAACAGACTGTATCGATTCCTCAGAGACACTAGTAAGTCACTTCACAGGGAGACTCAACGCAGGCTAGACAACCAGCTCAAACTCCTGCCCGAAAAGCTTGCGTCTCTAATTGCGGTTTGTTTGGGCTCATTTAAATATAGAGGGAGAGAGAGAGTGAGAAATGGGAGAGAAAAAAATGATTCATTTAACTCAGTATATTCAGAGACACATCACGTACTTTAGATTAGAGGTTCACACGGAAACTATGGAGAATGTCGTTACTGATGATAAACAAATGCCCTGAATAAATACTTTGAAAAGTAATAAAATAAATGAAAAAATAAAAAACATCTATGAATATATAGTTCTCCAGGACAGCATCACGTAGTCATTGGTGCAGAACAGCAGGTGATATGGAGGAAGAGAGAGAGGGAGATGGGTGGTGTTGACTGGTGGGGCCATGTGTGAGCTTGTCCCCTCTGTCTGGAACCTTAGCAAGAACCTGGTCCTTCTCCTTTGTCCCCCTGGCACCTTGTCAAACCTGAAATCACACTGAGCCCAGTGGTGGATCACTAATGAAACACGATCAGCTCCTACAAACAGACCCCTGTCACACCCTGGACACTCCCAAGCCTCATCCCGCTGCACCCAGCTGCATCACGCTGTACCCTGCTATATCCCACTGCACCCTGCTATATCCCACTGCACCCTGCTATATCCCACTGCACCCTGCTATATCCCACTGCACCCTGCTATACCCTGCTGCACCCTGCTATATCCTGCTATATCCTGCTATATCCTGCTGCACCCTGCTATATCCTGCTATATCCCACTGCACCCTGCTATATCCTGCTGCACCCTGCTATATCCCACTGCACCCTGCTATATCCCTCTGCACCCTGCTATATCCCACTGCACCCTGCTATACCCCACTGCACCCTGCTATATCCTGCTGTACCCTGCTATATCCTGCTGCACCCTGCTATATCCCACTGCACCCTGCTATATCCCACTGCACCCTGCTATATCCCACTGCACCCTGCTATATCCCACTGCACCCTGCTATATCCCACTGCACCCTGCTATATCCTGCTGCACCCTGCTATACCCTGCTGCACCCTGCTATATCCCACTGCACCCTGCTATATCCCACTGCACCCTGCTGCACCCTGCTATATCCCGCTGCACCCTGCTATATCCCACTGCACCCTGCTGCACCCTGCTATATCCCACTGCACCCTGCTGCACCCTGCTGTATCCCTCTGCACCCTGCTATATCCCACTGCACCCTGATATATCCTGCTGCACCCTGCTGTATCCCTCTGCACCCTGCTATATCCCACTGCACCCTGCTATATCCCACTGCACCCTGCTATATCCCACTGCACCCTGCTATATCCTACTGCACCCTGCTATACCCTGCTGCACCCTGCTATACCCTGCTGCACCCTGATATATCCTGCTGCACCCTGCTATACCCTGCTGCACCCTGCTATATCCTGCTGCACCCTGCTATATCCCACTGCACCCTGCTATATCCCACTGCACCCTGCTATATCCTGCTATATCCTGCTGCACCCTGCTATATCCCACTGCACCCTGCTATATCCCACTGCACCCTGCTATATCCTGCTATATCCTGCTGCACCCTGCTATATCCCACTGCACCCTGCTATATCCCACTGCACCCTGCTATATCCCACTGCACCCTGCTATATCCTGCAATATCCTGCTGCACCCTGCTATATCCCACTGCACCCTGCTATATCCCACTGCACCCTGCTACATCCCACTGCACCCTGCTATATCCCACTGCACCCTGCTATATCCTGCTGCACCCTGCTATATCCCACTGCACCCTGCTATATCCCACTGCACCCTGCTATATCCCACTGCACCCTGCTATATCCTGCTATATCCTGCTGCACCCTGCTATATCCCACTGCACCCTGCTATATCCCACTGCACCCTGCTACATCCCACTGCACTCTGCTATATCCCACTGCACCCTGCTATATCCTGCTGCACCCTGCTATATTCCACTGCACCCTGCTGCACCCTGCTATATCCCACTGCACCCTGCTATATCCCACTGCACCCTGCTGCACCCTGCTATATCCCACTGCACCCTGCTGTATCCCACTGCACCCTGCTATATCCCACTGCACCCTGCTATATCCCACTGCACCCTGCTATATCCCACTGCACCCTGATGCACCCTGCTATATCCCACTGCACCCTGCTATATCCCTCTGCACCCTGCTATATCCCACTGCACCCTGCTATATCCCACTGCACCCTGCTATATCCCACTGCACCCTGCTATATCCCACTGCACCCTGCTATATCCTACTGCACCCTGCTATACCCTGCTGCACCCTGCTATACCCTGCTGCACCCTGCTATATCCCACTGCACCCTGCTATATCCCACTGCACCCTGCTATATCCCACTGCACCCTGCTATATCCTGCTATATCCTGCTGCACCCTGCTATATCCCACTGCACCCTGCTATATCCCACTGCACCCCGTCTGCCCTCCATATTGTCACCCTGGGAGATGCACAGCTGTAACCAGACAGGGACGCTGAAACCCAGGGAGTGTGGAGGGGTGAAGTTGCCACCCCCAGCTTCACATCCCTGTCAACCCTGGCATCCCTGGCAACGCCATGACACACACACACCCATCAATCAATCATTCAATCAATCAATCCGATGTATCTATAAAGCCCTTCTTACATCAGCTGATGTCACAAAGTGCGATACAGAAACCCAGGCAGAAACCCAGCGTGACACCTCTCAATGTTTTTATTTTTGGGAAGAGAGGAAGAGGTGGTTATAGCAAGGACCAAGTGTCTCCTTGTCAACCTTCTCCAAGGTTTACAACTCTTTTTGCCCTGAGGCCAATCATGATAACTTGGCATTCATCTCATATCTACAGATCAGCCAAGTTGATATCTTGGATGTGAACCAGCAACGTTCCGGCTTCTGCTCTTTTTAAAACCTCCAAACTGCTGTTTCATGCTTGCATTGATAAGCAGAGAGGACTGTGCTTCCTGCTCTGTAACGTTGGTGTGATCCTAAATGTCGAGAGAGAAGGTTCACTCTAACTATAATGAGGAATTACTTAGGAGCCCTACTTGTTGTAGTAAAAACCCTCGGCCTCTACCCTTTCGCCACTTCTAAAGTTTTCACCATTACTCATTCAGTCACTGTTCACTGTGACCCCAGGAAGTGCCCATTGTTATAGTGGAGAGCTTGCAGGTACGAAGAAACAGTGTGTGTGTGTGTGTGTGTGTGTGTGTGTGTGTGTGTGTGTGTGTGTGTGTGTGTGTGTGTGTGTGTGTGTGTGTGTGTGTGTGGCGGCAGAAGGGGGGGATTTGTACTCATGATAAATGTCTCTCTTCCTGTATGTAGATTCTAAGAAACACTTATTTTCCCATAAACAGGGCCTCATTTTCACATTTTAGTTGGTTTACTATTCTAGTGAGGACTTCTGGTACTCAAGTGTTGTAAAACGTGTGCACACACACACACACAACTGGGTTGGCGGTTAAACCACCATACTTTCTCAAGGCCCGCTTTTGGAGAGGGAGAGAGGGAGAGAGGGAGAGAGAGAGAGAGATAGAGAGAGAGAGAGAGAGAGAGTTAGAGAAGAAAGGGAGAGAGAGAGGGAGAGGGAGAGGGAGAGGGAGAGGGAGAGGGAGGGAGAGGGAGAGAGAGAGGGAGGGAGGGAGAGAGAGAGGGAGAGAGAGAGAGGGTTAGAGAAGAAAGGGAGAGAGAGAGGGAGAGAGAGAGAGGGTTAGAGAAGAAAGGGAGAGAGAGAGAGAGAGGAGATGAAAGAGGAGAAGCGGTACATCCCCTTAGACCAAAGGATCTGCCAAAGACACATAGAGGAGGACAGGAGAGTCTTTAAAGTCCTGTTTTTTTTTCTAAGGCAGTGAAAGTACTGACACAACACAGCACCCGTGAATCCCCTTCACTCTGTAGGGACTTAAGTTGAACAAACACAGGAAGAAGAAATACTCTTCACTATCTGAAAGATTTGAATTTCAACTTTTGTCTAACTTTTGTTCTTTGGTTGTCTATGGCGACCTCAGGGATGTTAGAAAAGAAGGATGGACATCATCCTTCTCAAATTAAGTTGGAAAACAAGAGCTCAACCAGATCAGCTTTCACATCCAATATACTTCAAACCTGACCCCTGACCTCTCCCCTCAGCCTAAGTGTCATATTCACCTGTCTCTCTCTCTCTCGCGCTCTGTCCTTCCATTCCTGGGAAAGCTCATCCTGGTGCGCTGACCGCTGCTTGTCTCATATATGGTGGCGGCAACCTTCGCCTCCCAGCTCCCATGACCCTCCCAAGTCCCTCTGAGGCTCCTCAATGTGTGACACATAATACCGTCTCCTTGGGCAAGAGGGGAACCGTTGTAACGTGTGGACAGGCACAAAGCCAAACCCATCAGTGACCAGCACGGATACAGAGCTAAGAGTTAAACATGAGACTTATGGAGACTATGGTTAAAGGACATGCTAAACAGGGACAGGGTTTGGATTAGTTGAATGCAGAGGTGTTTGATACATAGATAGCATTACCACCTCGGCATTACCACCTCGGCATTACCTCCTCGGCATTACCACCTCGACATTACCTCCTTGACATTGCCTCCTCGCCATTGCCTCCTCGGCATTACCCCCTCACCATTGCCACCTCGGCATTACCTCCTCGGCATTACAGCCTCGACATTACCACCTTGGCATTACCACCTCGGCATTACCTCCTCGGCATTACCACCTCGGCATTACCTCATCACCATTGCCGCCTCGGCATTACCTCCACCGCATTACCTCCTCGGCATTATCTCCTCACCGTTGCCACCTCGACATTACCTGCCCCACATTACCTCCTCGACATTACCTCCTTGGCACTACCTCCTCAGCATTACCTCCCCTTGCATTACGTCCTCCACATATCCTTTCAATGACAACCGCTAATGCATTACGTCCTCCACATATCCTTTCAATGACAACCGCTAATGAAGATTTGGGGGGGGGGGGGGGGTCACTGGTCCCTGGTGTGTAGCCCTCAGCTCTCTGTCTCTGAGATGAGAAAATTATGTCTCACAGAGAACCAACCTCAGGGACAACTCAAGAGCTCACTGACTGGAACTGACCACTCCCCTGACCCCCTAAACAATACTGCTATCCCCTTTACCTCACCCCTCACCCCCAACCGCTATCCTAGCTCTTCTCCCTCTCCGTCCCCTTCACCATCTCACTCTCACACACTCAGGCCAGGGGAAAGAAAACCCCTTATTATTCACAGAGGAAAAACTTGTTTTCAAGTCCCTCTCCCCTCGGCATTATGGTTCTTTATGCCAGGGCCCCTGAGACATCAACATGACAATGTGACAATGTGTTGGCCCTTTGAAAAAGGAGATCCTGTGTTTGTTAAGCGTTTCTTTCCCCTAGGAGATCAATGGGACCTGAGAAAGAGAGACTTTGATCGCACACGAGAAAGAAAGGATGGATTTTGGATTATCTTGAGTGCTGTGAGTGGTATCTGTCTTTCTATCTATCGTCGGGAGATATTGTACAAGGTGACGTTATCATTGGAAGTTAATAATCAGATAATTGCCATTTGTTATGTTTGCTAAAAACACAAAGCGAACAGGTTCACTTCTCATGTTCTTCCACTACTACTTAACCAGCTTCTAGTAAACAGATCACAAACTTCTCATGTTCTTCCACCACTACTCAACCAGCTTCTAGTAAACAGATCACAAACTTCTCATGTTCTTCCATCACTACTCAACCAGCTTCTAGTAAACAGATCACAAACTTCTCATGTTCTTCCACCACTACTCAACCAGCTTCTAGTAAACAGATCACAAACTTCTCATGTTCTTCCACCACTACTCAACCAGCTTCTAGTAAACAGATCACAAACTTCTCATGTTCTTCCACCACTACTCAACCAGCTTCTAGTAAACAGATCACAAACTTCTCATGTTCTTCCACCACTACTCAACCAGCTTCTAGTAAACAGATCACAAACTTTTCATGTTCTTCCACCACTACTCAACCAGCTTCTAGTAAACAGATCACAAACTTCTCATGTTCTTCCACCACTACTCAACCAGCTTCTAGTAAACAGATCACAAACTTCTCATGTTCTTCCACCACTACTCAACCAGCTTCTAGTAAACAGATCACAAACTTCTCATGTTCTTCCACCACTACTCAACCAGCTTCTAGTAAACAGATCACAAACTTCTCATGTTCTTCCACCACTACTCAACCAGCTTCTAGTAAACAGATCACAAACTTCTCATGTTCTTCCACCACTACTCAACCAGCTTCTAGTAAACAGATCACAAACTTCTCATGTTCTTCCACCACTACTCAACCAGCTTCTAGTAAACAGATCACAAACTTCCACAAGTCTTTCAATTAAACACTATTATTTCTCGGAGTCAACTTTTCCATCGTCGTATACAAGCAATGTTTCCTTATTCAGTACATTTACGTAATGTTTCTATTATTCATCAAAGGGGTTTAAGCATCTCCCCTTGCTGTCAAACTGTAACGAGCAAAAACAAGAGACATCTCTGGGATGTTGAATTAAGGAATCATTCATAAACACCCAAGTCGGAATGGTGCAGGAGGGTGAGAGAGATTGAAACAGAGAGAGACAGAGACGGAAAGATAAATAGACAGAGAGAGAGAGAGAAGAGACAGACAGAAAGATAGATAGACAGCGAGAGAGAGAGAGAGAGAGAGAGAGAGAGAGAGAGAAGAGACAGAAAGCTAGATAGACAGCGAGGAGAGAGAGAGAGAAAGAGAGAGAGAGAGAGAGAGAGAGAGAGAGAGAGAAGAGACAGAAAGATAGAGAGAGAGAGGAGACAGGTAGACAGAGAGAGAGAGAGAGAGAGAGAGAGAGAGAGAAACAGAGAGAGAAACAGAGAGAGAGAGAAACAGAGAGAGAGAGAAACAGAGAGAGAGAAAGAGACAAAAAGAGACAGTAGGAGCTACCCTTGCTTGCCATTGCTACCCTTAAAATATCACAACTGTTCCTATTTTCCTTTATTTATTTATTCCTGGTGACGTGTATTTTGCGTGTTATTGAAGCTCACCTTCAGCGTGCTTCTGTGAAGAAAGTAAAGTATGATATGTAGGACAATTACAGGCAGACTGCGATGACACACAAGTAAAGAGCAGTGGTGTCTTTACCTGGTACAGGAATGACAGATGTGCCTCCCGTATCTTTAGAAACATAGTGGGAAATGGCATCAATGTGTTTAGGCTCCAAAACACAATGGATGTTGTGATCACAACTTTGATAAGAAAGACATGGCTCAACGGTAAAACTCATGCCTCTCTTAATAAACTACAAGTTGTTTTGGTATTCCAAATAGCAGGCAAACTGACAGTTAAATCTCTCTCTTTAGAGAACTTTCATTCTTAGCACTGGCACTGACCTCCCGTTGACTCACTAGGCCACTGAGTTATGAGTGTTAAATATAGTAATGGCAGCATATTTTTAGAACAGCACTCAAAAGATTCAGGAGTTATCACAATGGCCTCCTTTTTGACGGAGTAGGATGGTTATCTCACAGTTTGTGTGATTGTGTCATTGTCAAGTCATTTTCGCCCCATTCATTCTGCCACAGACCGGCCCGTGCCCCAATCTGTCCCTGCCTGTCCTTGCAGAACGACCTCAGATAAAAAAACACTGAAAATAACATTCAGACGTGAACACAGACAAATACAGAAACAAATATAGACACTGAGTGTAAACTGTTATCGGTACATTGAGATCAGTTAGCTATTTTGATAATTCATATATTTGTAAAGTCATTAAAGTCATTAATCTAGTTGTGCTGTGGCATAACTACATTTCGCCCTGTCCACCAGTTCACATAATGAGGTGATGTTTTATTCGTGTTATCGTGTATTGTATAGGGCGGGGGACTGGTATTTAGATCCAAGCCTGGAGGTCTTCTGTTCTACACCCACCTGGTTTACAGAGGAGGTAAGGCAGGTGCAGGGGGGGGGGGGGGGGGGCTGTCTTTATGGTACAGTACATTTACCTGGTTTAGAGGTACAGTACAGTGAGCCTCCCGAGTGGCGCAGCGGTCTAAGGCACTGAGACGCAGTGCTGGAGGCGTCACTACAGGCTCGGGTTTGATCCAGGGCTGTGTCGCAGCTGGCCGCGACCGGGAGACCCATGAGGCAGCGCACAATTGGTCCAGCTTCGTCTGTGTTAGGGGAGGGTTTGGCCCAGCGTTGTCCCGGTTAGGGGAGGGTTTGGCCCAGCGTCGTCTGGGTTTATAAGAGGGTTTGGCCCAGCGTCGTCTGGGTTAGGGGAGGGTTTGGTCCAGCTTCGTCTGTGTTAGGGGAGGGTTTGGCCCAGCGTTGTCCCAGTTAGGGGAGGGTTTGGTCCAGCGTCGTCTGTGCTAGGGGAGGGTTTGGCCCAGCGTCGTCTGGGTTTATAAGAGGGTTTGGCCCAGCGTCGTCTGGGTTAGGGGAGGGTTTGGCCCAGCGTCGTCCGAGTTAGGGGAGGGTTTGGCCCAGCGTTGTCTGTGCTAGGGGAGGGTTTGGCCCAGCGTTGTCTGGGTTAGGGGAGGGTTTGGCCCAGCGTTGTCTGGGTTAGGGGAGGGTTTGGCCGATGTCCTTGTCGCATCATGCTTTAGCGACTCCTTGTGGCGGGCCGGGCGCATGCACGCTGACTTCGGTTGCCAGCTGTACGGTCTGGCTGGCTTCTGGGCTAAGTGAGCAGTGTGTCAAGAAGCAGTGCGGCTTGGAGTGGTCGTGTTTTGGAGGACGCATGGCTCTCGACCTTCTCCTCTCCCGAGTCCGTACAGGAGTTGCAACGATGGGACAAGACCGTAACTACCAATTGGACGTCATGAAATTGGGGAGAAAAAGGGGTAAAAAGTATAAAATTAAATAAAAAATTATACAATGAGTGTGAAGGCTTGTCAAGGAAGTATAGACCTACCAAAATATTTGGGCCTAAATGCAGAAATGTTGATTGGGTAACTAGCTCTGCTACATCATATCACTGATGGTAGGCTTGTTATCTCGAGGAATTCGACATATACACTGACATCCTTCCTGTTTAACTCCTCTGTGTTGTCTGGTTACCGATCACATGAAAAAAAAATCACATTTGATTTGGGAAAAAGTTAGGTCAAGTGGGCAATGGCAAATTCAGTGGGGATGACTCGTTGGTAAGCCCTCATAGATAATGATAGAGGCCTCTCATGGCCAAAAGGCTATTTTAGCATGGGCAGTGCTATAGAGTGCTTCCACCGTGCTTCTGCCATTTTAGAGTAGTCAAAGTAGTCAACTGGGTGTGGAATCCAATGGGTTCGTGGCCTCAATGGAGCTGCCCATGTTGTCACAGACCTCTATCTATCTCTATGGTCTGACTGAACTCCTGTCAATTTAGCATCTTGATGTTCTTCTTCTAGTATATGGCGGTCCGCAAATAAACGTTGGAGACGCATGTCGCCACCTACTGTACTGAAGTGTGTAGTCAATCACAGTTTACAGACTAAATTAATAAAAACGTAGAAACCTTATGAGAAACTAAACCCTCCCATCTAATCCTGTACTACTAAGAACATTAAAAAAAGAGCCCGACTAACTTCTAACAAACCCTCCCTCCCCAAATCCCTCCCTAACTCTACTGCACTCACCTCTGAGCTGTCTGTGCTGAACCTAGCATCCTTTCCCACAGCACTGGGACCAGAAGACCAGGGGACCACACTGTCTGTGATAAACCTAGCATCCTTTCCCACAGCACTGGGACCACAAAACCAGGGGACCATCCTGCCTATGCTGGGCCCAGCAACAACATAGTTGTTAATGAATAATCACATTTATTAGATAAAGAAGTGTGTGTCTCTCTCTTTCTGTTTTCTCACTACACTTGACTTCTGCAACAACAGCTGAGCTGTCTGTGCTGCTAAGCCTAGCATCACTGGGACCGGAAGCCCAAGGGACCACACTGTCTGTGCTGCTAAGCCTAGCATCACTGGGACAGGAAGCCCAGGGGACAACACTGTCTGTGCTGCTAAGCCTAGCATCACTGGGACAGGAAGCCCAAGGGACCACACTGTCTGTGCTGCTAAGCCTAGCATCACTGGGACAGGAAGCCCAAGGGACCACACTGTCTGTGCTGCTAAGCCTAGCATCACTGGGACAGGAAGCCCAAGGGACCACACTGTCTGTGCTGCTAAGCCTAGCATCACTGGGACAGGAAGCCCAAGGGACCACACTGTCTGTGCTGCTAAGCCTAGCATCACTGGGACAGGAAGCCCAAGGGACCACACTGTCTGTGCTGCTAAGCCTAGCATCACTGGGACAGGAAGCCCAAGGGACCACACTGTCTGTGCTGCTAAGCATCACTGGGACAGGAAGCCCAGGGGACAACACTGTCTGTGCTGCTAAGCCTAGCATCACTGGGACAGGAAGCCCAGGGGACAACACTGTCTGTGCTGCTAAGCCTAGCATCACTAGGACAGGAAGCCCAAGGGACAACACTGTCTGTGCTGCTAAGCCTAGCATCACTGGGACAGGAAGCCCACGGGACAACACTGTCTGTGCTGCTAAGCCTAGCATCACTGGGACAGGAAGCCCAAGGGACAACACTGTCTGTGCTGCTAAGCCTAGCATCACTGGGACAGGAAGCCCAGGGGACAACACTGTCTGTGCTGCTAAGCCTAGCATCACTGGGACAGGAAGCCCAAGGGACCACACTGTCTGTGCTGCTAAGCCTAGCATCACTGGGACAGGAAGCCCAAGGGACAACACTGTCTGTGCTGGGACAGGAAGCCCAAGGGACCACACTGTCTGTGCTGCTAAGCCTAGCATCACTAGGACAGGAAGCCCAGGGGACAACACTGTCTGTGCAGCTAAGCCTAGCATCACTGGGACAGGAAGCCCAGGGGACAACACTGTCTGTGCTGCTAAGCCTAGCATCACTGGGACAGGAAGCCCACGGGACAACACTGTCTGTGCTGCTAAGCCTAGCATCACTGGGACAGGAAGCCCAAGGGACAACACTGTCTGTGCTGCTAAGCCTAGCATCACTGGGACAGGAAGCCCAGGGGACAACACTGTCTGTGCTGCTAAGCCTAGCATCACTGGGACAGGAAGCCCAAGGGACCACACTGTCTGTGCTGCTAAGCCTAGCATCACTGGGACAGGAAGCCCAAGGGACAACACTGTCTGTTCTGCTAAGCCTAGCATCACTAGGACAGGAAGCCCAGGGGACAACACTGTCTGTGCAGCTAAGCCTAGCATCACTGGGACAGGAAGCCCAGGGGACAACACTGTCTGTGCTGCTAAGCCTAGCATCACTGGGACAGGAAGCCCAAGGGACCACACTGTCTGTGCTGGGCCCAGTAACATCCTACGGTGACGTTTTATTTTAAGGGTCCAAAATAAACTACTTACAAGGCATTTCTCAGACAAGTACAAACTGTTTGCTCACCTTTTATGAATCATTACTCCTACTTTGTAAATGTTAGCAAGATAGTTTTCAGACACAAACAATACATTCGTAAAGTTTTCAGACCCTTTAACTTTTTCCACATTTCGTTACTTTACAGCCTTATCCTTAAATTGATTAAATCAATATTTTTCCTACTCAATCTACACACAATACGCCATTATGACAAAGCGAAAATCGCTTTTTATTACATTTTTGCAAATTTATAATAATACAAAATAAATAACACCTTATTTACAGAAGTATTCAGACCCTTTGCTATGAGACTCGAAATTGAGCTCATGTACATCCTATTTCCATTGATCATACTTGAAATGTTTCTACAACTTGATTGGAGTACACCTGTGGAATATTCAATTGATTGGACATGATTTGGAAAGGTACACACCTGTCTATATAAGGTCCCACAGTCAACAGTGCATGTCAGAGCAAAAACCAAGCCATGAGGTCGAAGGAATTGTCCGTAGAGCTCAGAGACAGGATTGTGTGGTGGGAAGCATTTTTATTTATTTTATCTTTATTTAACTAGGCAAGTCAGTTAAAAACAAATTCTTATTTATTCTTATTTACAATCTCGGCCTACTACGGCCAAACCCTACCCCGGACGATGCTGGGCCAAAATGTGCGCCGCCCTATGGGACTACCAATCACAGCCGGTTGTGATACAGCCTGGAAACAAACCAGGGTCTGTAGTGACGCCTCTAGCACTGAGATACAGTGACTAAGACCACTGCGCTACTCGTGAGCCCCAAACAGTAGTTCCCTGACTGGGAATCGAACCCGGGCCTCGCCGGTGAGAGCGCAGAATCCTAACCACTACAGTGCTTTGCAAAATTATTCATCCCCCTTGGCGTTTTTCCTATTTTTTTTGTTGCAAGCCGTACACTCCACAGAGCTGGGCTTTACGGAAGAGTGGCCAGAAAAAATCCATTGCTTGAAAATAAAAATAAGCAAACATGTTTGGTGTTCGCCAAAAGGCATGTGGGAGACTCCCCAAACATATGGAAGAAGGTACTCTGGTCAGATGAAACTAAAATCTTTTTTTTTTTTGGCCATTAATGACAACGCTATGTCTGGCGCAAACCCATCACATTGAAAACACAGTTTTTCATCGGCAGGAACTGGGAAACTGGTCAGAATTAAAGGAATGAAGGATGGCTCTAAGTACAGGGAAATTCTTGAGTGAAACCTGTTTCAGTCTTCCAGAGATTTGAGAATGGGACAGAGGTTCACCTTCCAGCAGGACAATGACACTAAGCATACTGCCAAAGCAACACTCGAGTGGTTTAAGGGGAAACATTTAAATGTCTTGGAATGGCCTAGTCAAAGCCCAGACCTCAATCCAATTGAGAATCTGTGGTATGACTTAAGCTGTAGTTGCTGTGAAAGGTACAAAGCATTGACTTTGGGGTGTTGAATAGTTAGTTATACAAGGTCAAGTTCTGTTTTTTGTCTTATTCTTGTTTGTTTCACAATAACCCCCCCCCCCAAAAAAATATTTTAATTCCAGGTTGTAAAGCAATAAAATAGGAAAAATGCCAAGGGGGGAAGAATACTTTCGCAAGCCACTGTATACAAGCATCATGCTGTGGGGATGTTTTCAGCTGAAAGATGAACGGAGTGAAATACAGAGAGATCCTTGATGAAAACCTGCTCCAGAGGGCTCAGCACCACAGACTGGGGCAAAGGTTCAACTTCCAACAGGACAATTACCCTAAGCACACAGCCAAGACAATGCAGGAGTGGCTTCTGGAAAAGTCTCTGCATTTCCTTGGGTGCCCCAGCCTGAGCCCGAAGTTGAACCCGATCGAATATCTCTGGAGAGACCTGAAAGCAGCTGTGCAGCGACACTCCCCATCCAACCTGACAGAGCTTGAGAGGATCTGCAGAGAAGAATGGGAGAAACTCCCCATCCAACCTGACAGAGCTTGAGAGGATCTGCAGAGAAGAATGGGAGAAACTCCCCATCCAACCTGACAGAGCTTGAGAGGATCTGCAGAGAAGAATGGGAGAGACTCACCAAATACAGGTGTGTCAAGCTTATAGCGTCATATCAAAGAAGACTCAAGGCTGTAATGGCCAAAGGTGCTTCAACAAAATACAGAGGAAAAGGCTGTGAAAACTTACGTAAATGTGATATTTAAGATGTTTGATTTGTAATAACTTTGATAAAATGTAAAACATTTTTTTTTTCTGCTTTGTAATTATAGGGTATTGTGTGTGTAGATTGAGGAGGGGAAAAAAAACAAGTAAATTAATTTTAGAATAAGGCTATAGCGTCGCATAATGTGGAAAATAGTCTGAAGACTTTCCGAAAACATAGAACAGTTGAAGTCGGAAGTGTACATACACCAAGTACATTTAAAATCAGTTTTTCAGGTGTTTGCCTGCCATATGAGTTCTGTCATACTCACAGACATCATTCAAACAGTTTTAGAACCTTCAGGGTGTTTTCTATCCAATACTAATAATAATAATATGTATATATTAGCATCATACACCTTAGCCAATGTCACGTTTGTCGTGAAGAGGAGACCAAAGATTAGACGTGATTAGAATTCATATATATTATATATTTTAATAAAGACGGACACTAAACAAACTACAAAAACGACCGTGAAGCTATATAAATGTGCAGACACATGCAACTAGACATAGACAATAACCCACGAAATACCCAAAGAAGATGGCGGCCTAAATATGGTTCCCAATCAGAGACCACGATAAACACCTGCCTCTAATTGAGAACCAATCTAGGCAACCATAGACATACATAAACACCTAGATGATAAACAACCCCATAAACCTACACAACCACTAGACAGTACAAAAACACATACATCACCCATGTCACACTCTGACATACCAAAACAATAAAGAAAACAAAGAATACTCAGGTCAGGGCAGCCAAGTACACTTAAACTCAGTTTTTCACAATTCCTGACATTTAATCCTAATAAAAATTCCCTGTCTTAGGTCAGTTAGGATCACCACTTTATTTTAAGAATGTGAAATGTCAGAATAATAGTAGAGAGGATGATTTATTTAAGCTTTTATTTCTTTCATTACATTCCCAGTGGGTCAGAAGTTTACACACACTCAATTAGTATTTGGAAGCATTGCCTTTAAATTGTTTAACTTGGGTCAAATGTTTCGGGTAGCCTTCCACAAGTTTCCCACAATAAGTTGGGTGAATTTTGGCCCATTCCTCCTGACAGAGCTGGTGTAACTGAGTCAGGTTTGTAGGCCTCCTTTGCTCACACGCTTTCTCAGTTCTGCACACAAATTTTCTATAGGATTGAGGTCAGGGCTTTGTCATGGCCACTCCAACACCTTGACTTTGTTGTCCTTAAGCCATTTTGCCACAACTTTGGAAGTATGCTTGGGGTCATTGTCCATTTGGAAGACCCATTTGCGACCAAGCTTTAACTTTCTAACTGATGTCTTGAGATGTTGCTTCAATATATCCACATCATTTTCTCTCCTCATGATGCCATCTATTTTGTGAAGTGCACCAGTCCCTCTTGCAGCAAAGCACCCCCACAACATGATGCTGCCACCCCCGTTCTTTACGTTTGGGATAGTGTTCTTCGGCTTGCAGCCCTCCCCCTTTTTCCTCCAAATTTAACGATGGTCATTATGGCAAAACAGTTTGATTACTGTTTCATCAGACCAGAGGACATTTCTCCAAAAAGTACGATCTTTGTCCTCATGTGCAGTGGCAAACTGTAGTCTGGCTTTTTTACAGCGGTTTTGGAGCAGAAGATTCTTCCTTGCTGAGCGGCCTTTCAGGTTTTGTCAATATAGGACTTATTTTATTGTGGATATAGATACTTTTGTACCTGTTTCCTCCAGCATCTTCACAAGGTTCTTTACTGTTGTTCTGGGATTGATTTGCACTTTTCGCACCAAAGTACGTTCATCTCTAGGAGACAGAACGCGGCTCCTTCCTTGAGCGGTATGACGGCTGCGTGGTCCCATGGTGTTTATACTTGCGTACTATTGTTTGTACAGATGAACGTGGTACCTTCAGGCATTTGGAAATAACTCCCAAGGATGAACAGACTTGTGGAGGTCTTGGCTGATTTATTTTGATTTTCCCATGATGTCAAGCAAAGAGACACTGAGTTTGAAGGTAGGCCTTGAAATACATCCACAGGTACACCTGCAATTGACTCACATGATGTCAATTAGCCTATCAGAAGCTTCTAAAGCCATGACATCATATTCTGGAACTTTCCAAGCTGTTTAAAGGCACAGTCAACTTAGTGTATGTAAACTTCTGACCCACTGAAATTGTGATACAGTGAATTATAAGTGAAATAATCTGTCTGTAAACAATTGTTGGAAAAATTACTTGTGTCATGCACAAAGTAGATGTCCTAACCGACTTGCCAAAACTATAGTTTGTTAACAAGAAATTTGTGGAGTGGTTGAAAAACTAGTTTTAATGACGCCAACCTAAGTGTATGTAAACTTCCGACTTCAACTGTATGCTTTGCACTACCAGTCAAAGGTTTTAGAACACCTACTCATTTCTCAAAAGTTTTCTCAAAGTTTTTCTTTTTTTTTTTAAACAAATTTCTACATTGTAGAATAATAGTGAAGACATCAAAGCTATGAAAAATACATGGAATCATGTAGTAACCAAAAAAGTGTTAAAGAAATATATATTTTATATTTGAGGTTTTTCAAATAGCCACCATTTCCCTTGATGACAACTTTGAACACTCTTGGCATTCTCTCAACCAGCTTCATGAGGTAGTTTCCTTGAATGGTATTTCAATGAACAGGTGTGCTGTCCTAAAAGTTAATTTGAGGAATTTCTTTCCTTTTTAATGCATTTGAGCCAATCAGTTATGTTGTAACAATGTAAGGGGCATAGAGAAGACAGCCCTATTTGGTAAAAGACCAAGTCCATATTATGGCAAGAAGAGCTTAAATAAGCAAAGAGAAATGACAGTCCATCATTACACGAAGACATGAAGGTCAGTCAATACGGAAAATGTCAATAACTTTGAAAGTTTCTTCAAGTGTAGTCGCAAAAACCATAAAGCGTTATGATAAAACTGTCTCTCATGAGGACCGCCAAAGGAAAGGAAGACCCAGAGTTAGGATAAGGATAATGATAAGGATAAGTTCATTAGAGTTACCAGCCTCAGAAATTGCAGCCCAAATAAATTCTTCACAGAGTTCAAGTAACAGACACATCTCAACATCAACTGTTCAGGGGAGACTGCGTGAATCAGGCCTTCCTGCTGCAAAGAAAGCACTCCTAAAGGACACCAATAATAAGAAGAGACTTGCTTGGGCCAAGAAACACAAGCAATGGACATTAGACCGGTGGAAGTGTGTCCTTTGGTCTGGAGTCCAAATTGGAGATTTTTAGTTCCATCCGCCATGTCTTTGTGGGTGAATGGATGATCTCTGCAAGTGTATTTCCCACCGTGAAGCATGGAGGAGGAGGTGTTGTGGAGGTGCTTTGCTGGTGACACTGTCTGTGATTAATTTAGAATTCAAGGCACACTTAACCAGCATGGCCAACACAGCATTCTGCAGTGATATGCCATCCCATCTGGTTTTGGCTTAGTGGGACTATCATTTGTTTCTCAACAGGACAATGACCCAACACACCTTCAGGCTGTGTAAGGGCTATTGTACCAAGAAGGAGAGTGACGGAGTGCTGCATCAGATGACCTGGCCTCCACAATCCCCCGACCTCAACCAAATTGAGATTGTTTGGGATGAGTCGGACCGCAGAGTGAAGGTGAAGCAGCCAACAAGTGCTCAGAATATGTGGGAACTCCTTCAAGACTGTTGGAAAAGCATTCCAGGTGAAGCTGGATGAGAGAATGCCAAGAGTGTGCAACGCTGTCATCAAGGCAAAGGGTGGTGTCACGTTCGTTATAATGAGTGGACCAAGATGCAGCGTGATATGGTTCCATCCTCTTAATTATGAAGTGAAACTCAAAGAAAACAATAAATGCAAAATGAAACGTGACGTTGCTATAGTGCTCACAGGCAATTATACATGGACAAGATCCCACAAAGCACAAAGGGGAAATGGCTGCCTAAATATGATCCCCAATCAGAGACAACGATAAACAGCTGCCTCTGATTGATAACCACACCAGGCCAACATAGACATACAAACACCCTAGTCACACCCCGACCTAACCAACATAGAGAATAAAAAGCTCTCCATGGTCAGGGCGTGACAGGTGGCTACTTTGAAGAATCTAAAATATATTTTAATTTATTCAACACTTTTTTGGTTACTACATGATACCATATGTGTTATTTCATAGTGTTGATGTCTTCATTATTATTCTACAATGTAGAAAATAGTAAAAATAGAAGAATAACCCTTGAATGAGGTGCTCTAAAACTTTGGACCGGTAGTGTATAGTTCCTTAAACATCCTGTGTTGTGTGTTTGTTCTACTACCAGCTACTGCAGGAATGTCCACTAATGTCAAGCCCATCTTTTTGTGAGAAATTACACTGGTCACCTAAAACATTTATAAAGTATAAATAACACTCACTTTAAGATTAGAGACTGGAAAAATACTTTAGTAATTATTAGTAAACGGTTTATTAATGTGGCATAATGCTTAATAAATGGCGAACACAATTTATAAATATCTTAAAAAATGTTTATTAAGGAGCCTTAGAAAAAATAAGAAAATCATTGAATAAATTCCTTATAGGCTTATTTAATATCTTATAACAGCTTAACTACATATTTCAAAATGGTGCTTGTGTGACAGGTTAAAGGGAATATTCATAGCCTGTTATACATTAAAAAGTATTAGTAAGTTCATAGTATGTGAGGATCTTAAAACATCTAAGGTTAAAAAGATGCATTCAGTATTAGTTGATAGAGATTGATAACATTCATATAATTGTGTTAAAGTTAAAATCTGTCAAAGGGTACGAATTGTGAGAGTAATGTGTAAACGTTATATTGATTACTTTATTTTGTGGTGCCTAAAAGTGTTAATCTGTGATCTACGAAATGCTCTTAATTTTTGAGCCGGAGATCGATTGCTCTGGTCTCCACCCATATTCCTGGGGAAAATCGCGGTCTTTTCTCATTGAACTAAACGTTGAATTGAGAATACAACACCGTATCACTCTCGTGATTATTTCTCCCCTGTTTTCAGGGGCGTAACACTTGTCAAGTGTTCCTCCCTGCCAACTTTGCTAAGTTTTTAAATATTAGGCTACATATAATTCAATAGAATAAAACAGAGAGAGCGAGAAGGAGACAGAGAGACGGCCAGTTCCTTCATGTTTTGGCTGTATAATACAGCCAATGGCTATAATAAGGAACTGTCCATCTCTCTCTCTCTCTCTCTCCTTCTCGCTCTCTCTGTTTTCCTTTATTGAATTCAATATGCAACTTTCTGTGTTTGTCAAAGAACGATACCGGGACTATTTTATGTGGATGAGTATAGATTTCCAGCACGTGCTTCATTTGACAGTGCCACTTGCTAATGCTAATCTTTCTGCCAAGAAGTTAAATGGAGTACCAAAGTACGAGTCATACTACCCATAAAACCTAGAGGTCAAACAGGGAAGTGGTTCTAATTGTTTTTCTACCATTCCTTTTTCCCATAGGGGATTTTAGAAACTTAAATTATGGGATGTGTTTTGTGAAAGTTTAGACTGGCATGACGTTTTGATAACTGTGTAACTATCTCTCTTTTTATCTATATATTCTCTTGCTTTTACCCGGTCGGAGGCTGAGCAGTTGCCATACCAGGTAGTGATGCAACTCGTCAGGATGCTCTCGATGGTGCAGCTGTAAAACCTTTTGAGGATCTACTGTAGTATGCTCAGATGCCATGTCTATGTTGAATCGTTTATCATCCGGAAAACAGAATAGGAGTGACCTACTATTCGAGGCATTTATGTTATTACAGAGAATCATGGGTGGATTGACCATCTCTCAATTCTGGCAAATGCCAGAAGGGCCGGACGATCTTGTGCACTCTCCTCAAACAATAGCATGGTATTCTTTCACTGTAATAGCTACTGTAAATTGGACAGTGCAGTTAGATTAAACAAGAATTTAAGCTTTCTACCAATATCAGATATGTCTATGTCCTGGGAAATATTCTTGTTACTTACAATGTCATGCTAATCGCATTAGCGCACATTAGCTCAACCGTCCCAAGGGTGGGACAGCGATCTGTAGAGATCCTTAAGAGTTTTTAATAAACCAATTAGGCACATTTGGGCAGTCTTGATACAACATTTTGAACACATATGAAATGGTTCATTGGATCAGGCTAAAACTTTGCACATACACTGCTGCCTTCTAGTTGCCAAAATCTAAATTGTGCCTGGGCTGGAATAATACATTATGGCCTTTCTCTTGCATTTCAAAGATGATGATACAACATAAAAATGTTTTTTTCTTTGTATTATCTTTAAACCAGATCTAATGTGTTATATTCTCCTACATTCATTTCACATTTCCACAAACTTCAAAGTGTTTCCTTTCAAATTATATCAATAAAATGCATATCCTTGTTTCAGGTCCTGAGCTACAGGCAGTTAGATTTGGATATGTAATTTTAGGCAAAAATTGGGGGTGAAAAGGGTCCTTAAGAGGTTTTAAGGGCTTGTAAGTAAGCATTTCACAAGGTCTACTACACCTGTTGTATTCGGTGCATGTGACAAATACAATTTAATTTGAATTGAATTCTGACAGGTTCAGCGTCCTCCACCCACTGGAGCGCAGCTACTATCGTCAACAGTTAAACAGAGTATACTGCCTCCTTGAGGTTATCAAACGAGTGTCATTTAATGGATTATTTTGTGTGAACGTATTGATTTTTTTATGAACCATTAATTCATGTCCATCATGCTACATATCGCACAGGTGAGTTCATAAACTCAGCACAGGAGAGGCATGCATGAGCCGGAGAAAGACGGAAAAGACCGAATGCATTGCATTGTGGGAAAAAGGAGCTGGTCGCCATCTTGCTTTAGCGCCGCAAGTTATCAGGGTAGAATAATAACCACGTTTGAATGAATATTTTTGAGACGTACGAGTGTTTTAACAATTCAATTTGAGCATATATTGCAGGTAGTGGGGTGTACGAGTGCGTAGGTGGAACACCGTGTTGTTTATTTTGAATATTTCCGACTTTTAGAAGTAGTTAACTGGGATTTTTTTTAGACTTGAGGTGATCATGGGTCGATCTAGAAGTCGCAGTTCGTCCCGTTCCAAACACTCCAAAAGCAGCAAGCACAGCAAAAAACGGAGCCGGTCGCGATCACGGGACAAAGAGAGGACCAAGAAACGATCCAAGTCCCGTGAAGCGAAGAGGAACCGGCGCAGAGAATCACGTTCTCGTTCCCGGTCAGCTACAGCATCGACCCGTAGGGAAAGGGAGAGAGCGGTCACACCGCCGGAGAGAATTGACATATTCGGCAGGACACTGAGCAAGAGAAGCGCCTTGGACGAAAAACAGAGAAAAGAGGAAGAGGAGAAGAAAGTCGAAATGGAAAGACAGAGGAAGATGTAAGTTGTAGCTCAATATTTTAGCCATAATACAAGACATGTTTGATTAGTAGGTAACTAGCTTGCTAATACAAAAATATATTGGCGCTTACTTTCTGGCTACATGAGTTAATTAGCTAGAATGCTAACAGACATACACACAGGAATAAGCGCAAAGCTGCCTACTAAATACGTGTATTGAGGAGGCCCTAGTCAGCAGCTATACAAGCCTGCACCATTAGACAACTGGCTAGCTAGCTAAGTCACTTGGCTGCAATTCATTTGTCTTTAACCTTAAGGAATGTATAGATTTAAAATATCTTTCATTTATGCACAGTTATGTTAGTTGTGCAGTTGTGCGTCTCGGTGCCAATCTGGTTGGCCATTTGTCATGCATCACAAATCAACGACCTAGTGTCATGATTTTGGCCTACAGTGGTTTATCCTGCTAGCCTAGCTATGTAGCCTCGCTTATGTGTCCTCGAAAATATTTGTCTACAACATCCCTCCTGCAAGCTGTGAGTTATGTGAGACATTATGGCCAAATCTAGTCAAAATAAATATAAATCCATGATATTAGGCCTTGTCACTGGTAAACTGTGTCACCTGTCAAATTAAACATGTCCGGTACCTATGCCCCTCTGGTTTTCAACCACTGAAGTCAAACCACATGATGTTCATCTGGCCGCAGACACTATAATATGTACTTGTGTCACGCCAAATTAGCATTCTGGGTGAGAGACTTATGATAAGCCATTCGGGAAATGTAACAAATGAACACCCAAGAGGCACAGTTACTTCTGTTGTCTGTTTCAGAACCACGTTCCTTTACATGTCACACTGCGTTATCCATGCTTGTTGCGCATTGCAACACCCTGTGGCGTTACCATTTTTTATAGTGCAATTCAAGGGATGAAAATTTTTTGACTTTTCTGCTTCAGCGAGCACCTCCGCATAATAACACCCTCCGTTGTTTGTAGTTAGATGATGTTGGTCTGACAGAGAAATTAAGACATGGGGGGAACTCGGGCACCTTTTGGCCAGAGGCTGATCGACGCTCGATACCGACAACACCGTGAACTACACCTGGACTGCTGTGTGGGCTTTTACTGCCCAGCCACAGGGTCACTTAACCTGCCACACAATGTCCAATAGAGACACGGACACCAGATAAGGATACTGGTTTTAGATTTCCTGGTAGTCGTGTGTAACCAAACCACATGAAATCAGAGAGCGGGACAGTGTCGCGTTTTTTAAGTCGTGCCTGAAGCAACGTGACAACGACCCCCGATAGCCACGTCCTGTTGATAGTGCAGCTGAAACAGTTTAAAAGCATTTGAACAGTAAACAGGACGCCTGCCTTGTGTTCGTGTGCGCGACCAGACCTACCCCCCCCCCCCGGGCATGCCGTTTGAACTGACCCACACCTACGTTTACCCCCCCCCCCCCAGTTCTCTGCTGCTCTGGACAAGCTGACTTCCACCAAACGGGCGGGGGAGGGGGTTGTCATGTGTCACATCAGGTCCCCCCCTCATCTCCTGTTGTCAATGGGTCAAATCTGTTTCCACACACACGTTTTATGTTAAGTACATATGTCATAATGACATGCTGCAATTCCTAAATCACTGAAACACCTTTTTTTTCCCCTTTCTTTAAAAAAAAAACATATAGCAGCATTATAACCCTGATAAACTTACAAATGCACAATTCCCGGAGTTTGGAGCTAGGAACACAAGTATTTCGCTACACCCGCAATAACATCTGCTAAATATGTTGTATGTGACCAATAACATTTGATTTGTTCCTATAGCAATGTCTGACTTTTATATATGTATATATATATATATATTTTTTTTTAAGTTACATTGATTCAACAGTAACCTGATTATGCATTGATCGTATCATATCACTTGTGCCACCGTGTCAGCAACCCTCCCCTCTTTCTCTCGCCACCCTTGCCGTGCAGCCGGCAGGTGGAGATAGAGGAGAAGCTGATCGAGGAGGAGACGGCGCGTCGCGTGGAGGAACTGGTGGCCAAGCGGGTGGAGGAGGAGCTGGAGAAACGTAGAGACGAGATCGAGCGGGAGGTGCTGCGACGTGTGGAGGAGGCCAAGCGCATCATGGAGCACCAGCTGTTGGAGGAGCTGGAGAAACAGAGGCAGACGGAGCTACAGGCCCAGAAGGCCAGAGAGGTAACGCTCAGTCGTTGGGAATGCAGGCACCCCCACCTCTACCCCGCCCCACTACTGCCTTCTCTGGCAAGTGGGGTCCCCCCCCCAAACTGGCCATGACATGTTTCACTGCTCCAGGGAGGGTGAGCGGGTAGGACACGGCTGAGGCTCAGGATAGTTGGGTTGGGTTGAAGCTCTGTGCTTTAAGGGTAGTAGACTGAAGGTTGGGTTGAAGCTCTGTGCTTTAAGGGTAGTAGACTGAAGGTTGGGGTAGAGCTCTGTGCTTTAAGGGTAGTAGACTGAAGGTTGGGTTGAAGCTCTGTGCTTTAAGGGTAGTAGACTGAAGGTTGGGTTAGAGCTCTGTGCTTTAAGGGTAGTAGACTGAAGGTTGGGGTAGTAGACTGGGGGTTTCTAAATGAGGAAGTTAAACGGCCAATATTTGGCAGTGGACAGTCAAGACAGACAGGCAGGATTCATTTGAAACTTTTGAACATGGCCGAGTTATGACAATTTACTGACCTCATCCCTTCATTTGCTGTCATCATTCTCCCCCCTCCTTCCACATTCATACATTCCTATTCAGAATGACTATTTTACTTAATAATGTTTTTTTTTTTTAAATTTTTTTTTAACTTTCATTATTGTAAATATCTCAAAAAAATAAAGCTATTTTTTTTCAAATTGACATTTCATTTTCAGTAACTGTCTCTGTGTCCAACATTCAGTGAAATGATTTATTTTCCTCAGGCAGGCAGAGACTACACCTATACGGGTCCATCCACTAACCAATAGGGATGGAGAGACTTTGGCTTTATTAGTTACAAATCAGGCCCTTTTTTTTTAGCCCAGTAGTTTATTTTAGTTCTGTAACGGTACATGTATTCATACTGGACCTTTCGGGGCGGGGACCTCGATTTGTTCCGCACTTTGAACCCGATTGAATATATATATTTAAAAAAAAACGCTAGGCCTATAGGCTATGCCTACGCTACGTTGTATATTTCTTGTGTAAATATGTGCTGGGGAGAAGAAAAAAAAACATTTCAGGCTATTCTGTTGAAATAACTAGAGCCTATGAACACGTTGTAAACAAAAATGTCATCTTCTTCGTTGGCGAATTTCAAACTGTTGCTTTTGTCAGGCGCAGCCGGGAACTAGTTCTGTACGATGGCGAGCGGTGGGAGTCGATAAACCAGAATTGTTTTAAATCTTCAGTTTGGGGACGTTTTTAGGCTTCCCAGTAGATTACAACGGTCGATGGGCAGAGTGAATGTCACCACTGTTCACCCAAGAAACGCCTTTAGCAGCTGCCAACACTAAACACGTTGAAACATTTACGCCGACATCACCTCCATATGCCTACCACCGGGGGAAAAAATAAAATCAGTATTCAAGCAGCCCTCCACAGCTGATTCTGACTGGGCCAAAGAAATTACTAGCGATAGGTATGTTTATAGCTGTGGACATGCGCCCAGTCCAGATGGTTGAAAAATAATAGGGGGGGGGTTAGCGCCTCGTGAAAGTGCTCGCGCCACGTTACGAACTTCGCCCTCTCACATCCATTTCAGCAAACGCGTAGTACCAGCTCTATATAAGCAAAGCTAAAAGCCCAAGCTGTCCATGAATCGGCCCAATGCACCCCGTGTTCCACTTCCTACAGATGGCTGGACCTCCAGGGCTACAGAGAGCATCTTAACGGTGACAGCCCATCACATTACCCCCGGAGTGGAAGATGAGAAGTATGTGCTACTGCAGACCTGCTGTCTTTTACAAGTCACACAAATACGCATATTTTCCTCTTTGTAAGAAAACATTCTGGCGTGGGTCCTATACAATATCTGAGCCGTGTGTTTACGTGTTGATTTCACACGCGCATCGCTCTTTTATTTTAGTGTTGTTGATGAGTAATCGTGTTTTCATTTTAAAGTGTTCATATGCCTGATTTGTCCGTTCATCGGGCATGTGACTCATGATCATATACTGCGCTTACAAAAAGGTAATTTCCCCCTTTTGATACTGAACGTTATCAGATCTTCAACCAAAACCTAATATTGGATAAAGAGAACCCGAGTGAACAAATAAAACAACAATTACATTCTAGAACCAGCTGTTCCGGAAGACTTTAAACGGGTCAACATTCACAAGGCCGCAGGGCCAGATCGATTACCACAGGACGTGTACTGCGAGCATGCACTGACCAACTGGCAAGTATCTTCACTGACATTTTCAACCTCTACCTGTCCGAGTCTGTAATGCCCACATGTTTTAAAAATAACACCATAGTGCCTGTGCCCAAGAACACTAAGGTAACCTGCCATTAAGTGCTTTGAAAGGCTGGTCATGGCTCATATCAACACCATTATCCCAGAAACCTTAGACCCACTCCAATTTGCATACTGCCCCAACAGATCCATAGATGATGCAATCTATATTGCACTCCACACTGCCCTTTCCCACCTGGACAAAGGGAACACCTATGTGAGAATGCTATTTATTGACTACAGCTCAGCGTTCAACACCATAGTGCCCTCAAAGCTCATCAATGAGCTAAGGACCCTGGGACTAAACACCTCCCTCTGCAACTGGATCCTGGACTTCCTGATGGGCCGCCCCAAGGTGGTAAGGATAGGTAACAACACATCCACCACCCTGATCCTCAACACGGGGGCCCCTCAGGCGTGCGTGCTCAGTCCCCTCCTGTACTCCCTGTTCACTCATGACAGCACGGTCAGGCACAACTCCAACACCATCATTAAGATTGCTGTTGACACAACAGTGGTACCGACAACGACGAGACAGCCTATAGGGAGGACGACAGAGAATTGCCCGTGTGGTGCCAGGACAACAACCTCTCCCTCAATGTGATCAAGACAAAGGAGATGATAGTGGACTACAGGAAAAAGAACCGAGCACATCTCAATTCTCATCGACGAGGGTGCAGTGGAGCAGGTTGAGAGCTTCCAAGTTCCTTGGTGTCCACATCACCAACAAACTAACATGGTCCAAGCACACCAAGACAGTAGTGAAGAGGGCACGACAAAACCTATCCCCCCCCCCCCCCCTCAGGAGACTGAAAAGATTTGGCATGGGTCCTCAGATCCTCAAAAGGTTTTCAGCTGCACCATCGAGAGCATCCTGACGGGTTGCATCACAGCCTTGTACGGCAACTGCTCGTCCTCCGACCTCAAGGCACTACAGAGGGTACTGCGTACGGTCCAGTACATCACTGGGGCCAAGCTTCCTGCCATCCAGGACCTCTATACCAGGCGGTGTCTCTGCTACTGCACGGCAAGCGGTACCGGAGCACCAAGTTGTGGTCCAAGAGGCTTCCAAACAGCTTCTAGCCCCAAACCATAAGACTCCTGAACATCTAATCAAATGGCTACCCAGACTATTTACATTGCCCGCCCCTTTCACACCACTGCTACTCTGTTGTTATCATCTGTGCATAGTCACTTTAATAACTCTACCTACATGTACATATTACCTCATCTAACCGGTGCCCCGCACATTGACTCTGTACCCCCCTGTATATTGACTCTACCGGTACCCCCCTGTATATAGCCTCTATATCCTCCAAGTTGACCTATACCGTAACACATTGACTCTGTACCGTAACACCCTGTATATAGCCTCCACATTGACTCTGTACCGTAATACCCTGTATATAGCCTCCACATTGACTCTGTACCGGTACCCACCCTGTATATAGCCTCCACATTGACTCTAACGTGGCTGTATTTTTTAAAACTGCATTGTTGGTTAAGGGGCTCGTAAGTAAGCATTTCACTGTAAGGTCTACTACACCTGTTGTATTCAGCATTTTAGCGTAAGGGCTACTACACCTGTTGTATTCAGCATTTCACTGTGAGGTCTACCTACACCTGTTGTATTCAGCATTTCACTGTGAGGTCTACTACACCTGTTGTATTCTGCATTTCACTGTGAGGTCTACTACACCTGTTGTATTCTGCATTTCACTGTAAGGTCTACTACACCTGTTGTATTCAGCATTTCACTGTAAGGTCTACTACACCTGTTGTATTCAGCATTTCACTGTAAGGTCTACTACACCTGTTGTATTCAGCATTTCACTGTGAGGTCTACTACACCTGTTGTATTCAGCATTTCACTGTGAGGTCTACTACACCTGTTGTATTCAGCATTTCACTGTGAGGTCTACTACACCTGTTGTATTCAGCATTTCACTGTGAGGTCTACTACACCTGTTGTATTCAGCATTTCACTGTGAGGTCTACTACACCTGTTGTATTCAGCATTTCACTGTGAGGTCTACTACACCTGTTGTATTCAGCATTTCACTGTAAGGTCTACTACACCTGTTGTATTCAGCATTTCACTGTAAGGTCTACTACACCTGTTGTATTCAGCATTTCACTGTAAGGTCTACTACACCTGTTGTATTCAGCATTTCACTGTAAGGTCTACTACACCTGTTGTATTCAGCATGTGACTAATAACATTTGGTGATTTTTATTTCATGAACAAAGTTATGCAGCATCCAATTTCCCTGTGTGAAAAAAGTAATTGCCCCAAAGACACTCAATAAGTGGTTGAGCCACCTTTTAGCTGAAATGACTCCAACCAAACGCTTCTTTTAGTTGATCAGTCTCTGACTTCGTTGTGGAGTGATTCTGGCCCCCACTTCCATGCAGCACTGCTTTAACTCAGTGAGGTTTGTGGATTTTTTTATTTTTTTAAAGCATGAACTGCTCATTTCGAGTCCTGCTACAATATCTAAATTGGGATTAGTCCTGTACTTTGACTCCAAAACTTCAAATGTCTTACTTCTATAGCCATCTGCATGTAGATTTTTTGATTGTGTGCTTTGGATCATTGTCTTGCTGAGCAGGTCATGTTTGAAAACCCACAAATGTCGCTGAGTTAAAGCAGTGCTGTATGGAAGAGTGGGACAGAATTTCTCCACAGCGACGTGAAAGACTGATCAACAACTACAGGAAGCATTTGGTTGTAGCTGAAGGTGACACAACCAGTTAAATCAAATGTTTTTGGTCACATGGTTAGTAGATGTTATTGGTCACGGGGTTAGTAGATGTTATTGGTCACACAGGGTTAGTAGATGTTAATGGTCACGGGGTTAGTAGATGTTATTGGTCACGGGGTTAGTAGATGTTAATGGTCACGGGGTTAGTAGATGTTATTGGTCACGGGGTTAGTAGATGTTAATGGTCACGGGGTTAGTAGATGTTAATGGTCACGGGGTTAGTAGATGTTAATGGTCACGGGGTTAGTAGATGCTAATGGTCACATGGTTAGTAGATGTTATTGGTTACGGGGTTAGTAGATGTTATTGGTCACGGGGTTAGTAGATGTTATTGGTCACAGGGTTAGTAGATGTTATTGGTCACGGGGTTAGTAGATGTTATTGGTCACGGGGTTAGTAGATGTTATTGGTCACGGGGTTAGTAGATGTTATTGGTCACGGGGTTAGTAGATGTTATTGGTCACATGGTTAGTAGATGTTAATGGTCACACGGGGTTAGTAGATGTTAATGGTCACACGGGGTTAGTAGATGTTAATGGTCACTGGGGTTAGTAGATGTTAATGGTCACTGGGGTTAGTAGATGTTAATGGTCACTGGGGTTAGTAGATGTTAATGGTCACTGGGGTTAGTAGATGTTAATGGTCACTGGGGTTAGTAGATGTTAATGGTCACTGGGGTTAGTAGATGTTATTGGTCACGGGGTTAGTAGATGTTATTGGTCACGGGGTTAGTAGATGTTATTGGTCACGGGGTTAGTAGATGTTAATGGTCACGGGGTTAGTAGATGTTAATGGTCACGGGGTTAGTAGATGTTAATGGTCACATGGTTAGTAGATGTTATTGGTTACGGGGTTAGTAGATGTTATTGGTCACGGGGTTAGTAGATGTTATTGGTCACACAGGGTTAGTAGATGTTAATGGTCACGGGGTTAGTAGATGTTATTGGTCACGGGGTTAGTAGATGTTAATGGTCACGGGGTTAGTAGATGTTATTGGTCACGGGGTTAGTAGATGTTATTGGTCACGGGGTTAGTAGATGTTATTGGTCACGGGGTTAGTAGATGTTATTGGTCACGGGGTTAGTAGATGTTAATGGTCACGGGGTTAGTAGATGTTATTGGTCACACAGGGTTAGTAGATGTTATTGGTCACAGGGTTAGTAGATGTTATTGGTCACGGGGTTAGTAGATGTTATTGGTCACAGGGTTAGTAGATGTTATTGGTCACGGGGTTAGTAGATGTTAATGGTCACGGGGTTAGTAGATGTTAATGGTCACGGGGTTAGTAGATGTTATTGGTCACGGGGTTAGTAGATGTTATTGGTCACGGGGTTAGTAGATGATATTGGTCACAGGGTTAGTAGATGTTAATGGTCACATGGACATGGTTAGTAGATGTTAATGCGAGTGTAGTGAAATGCTTGTGCTTCTAGTTCCGACCATGCAGTAATATCTAACAAGTAATCTAACAATTTCACTACAACTACCTAATACACACAAATCTAAAGGGACGGAATAAGAATATGTAGATATACATAGAGAGATGTCTGAGCGGCATAGGCAAGGTGCAATAGATGGTATAAAATACAGTACAAACCTATGAGATGAGTAATATTTTAACATTTTATTGAAGTGGCATTATTTAAAGTGGCTAGTGATACTCATCACTGGCCATGTAATAACATGTATGTTAGCATCAGCCTCTGAGTTAGTGATTGCTGCTTATCAGTCTGATGGCCTTGAGGTAGAAGCTGTTTTTCAGTCTCTCGGTCTCAGCTTTGATTCACCTGTACTGACCTCGCCTTCTGGATGATAGCGGGGTGAACAGGCAGTGGCTCAGGTGGTGGATGTCCTTGATTATGTTTTTGGCCTTCCTGTGACATCGGGTGGTGTAGGTGTCCTGGAGGGCAGCTAGTTTGACCTCACTACCCTCTGGAGAGTCTTACGATTGAGGGCGGTGCAGTTGCCGTACCAAGTTGTGATACAGCCCGACAGGATGCTCTCGATTGTGCATCTGTAAAAGTTTATCAGGGTTTTGGGTGACAAGCCACATTTCTTCAGCCTCCTGAGGTTGAAGAGGCGTTGCTGCGCCTTCTTCACCACGCTGTCTGTGTGGGTGGACCATTTTTCAGTTTGTCCGTGATGTGTACGCCGAGGAACGTTCCACTTCCTCTCCACTACTGTCCTGTGTCCGTGATGTGTACGCCGAGGAACTTTCCACTTCCTCTCCGCTACTGTCCGGTGTCCGTGATGTGTACGCCGAGGAACTTTCCACTTCCTCTCCGCTACTGTCCGGTGTCCGTGATGTGTACGCCGAGGAACTTTCCACTTCCTCTCCGCTACTGTCCGGTGTCCGTGATGTGTACGCCGAGGAACTTTCCACTTCCTCTCCGCTACTGTCCTGTGTCCGTGATGTGTACGCCGAGGAACGTTCCACTTCCTCTCCGCTACTGTCCTGTGTCCGTGATGTGTACGCCGAGGAATGTTCCACTTCCTCTCCGCTACTGTCCTGTGTCCGTGATGTGTACGCCGAGGAAAGTTCCACTTCCTCTCCGCTACTGTCCTGTGTACGCCGAGGAAAGTTCCACTTCCTCTCCGCTACTGTCCGGTGTCCGTGATGTGACTGGTTTTCTCTTTGTAGTCCGTTATTTGCTGTTGACCCTGCCACATACGTCTCGTGTCTTGAGCCGTTGAATTGCGACTCCATTTTGTACCTACCCTGACATTTATGGTGTGTCTGGGGGCCGCTACTTTTTCACAGCGGGGCATTGGGTGTTGCATAACTTTTTGTTAAATTAATCAACAACAAAAAAAATGTAACTAAACTCAGGTTCTCTTTATCTAATATTTGGTTTTGGTTGAAGATCTGATAACATTCAGTATTAAAAAGGGGAAACAATTTTTCCCGCCACTATATAATGGCATCAGAAATAACAAATACTGGATTTTCTTAAATAAAAAAAGCACAACTACCTCTTGGCATTCCATTTTCCCGCTGTACCGAACCCCAAAATGACAGTACGTACCGACGGCAAGTAGCCTGGCGGGTAGGAGAGTTGCACAAGTTGCTGGATCGAATCCCCGAGCTGACAAGGTAAAAATCCGTCCTTCTGCCCCTGAACAAGGCAGTTAACCCACTGTTCCCCTGAACAAGGCAGTTAACCCACTGTTCCCCTGAACAAGGCAGTTAACCCACTGTTCCCCTGAGCAAGGCAGTTAACCCACTGTTCCCCTGAACAAGGCAGTTAACCCACTGTTCCCCTGAACAAGGCAGTTAACCCACTGTTCCCCTGAACAAGGCAGTTAACCCCGGGTGCCGAATGACGTGGATGTCGATTTTTAAGGCAGCCCCCCGCACCTCTGATTCAGAGGTCAACATTTCAGTTGAATGCATTCAGTTGTACGTCTGACTAGGTTTCCCACTTTCTCTTAACAGTGACCCCCCCCCCCCCCAAAAAAAACGACGATACGTTCCGAACCCTGACCCCAAAACGACGATACGTACCGAACCGTGGGTTTGGTGAACCGTTACCCCTAGTTTGGACTCCCGAGTAGCACAGCGGTCTCGGGCACTGCATCTCATTGTAAGTAATAATTTGTTTTTAACTGACTTGCCTGGTTAAATCAAAAATAGTTTACTTCTTAGTGGTTATTTCGGTTTGTGTGGTCTATAATCTTCTCGGTAGATTGAGAGACTGGGCATAGACAACATATTGGTGAAGCTAGCACCTCCCCCAGGCTTAATTTAATGAGGGTCGGGTTTGTCTATAGTACTGTAATAATGTTCTGTGAACGAGGTGGAGCAGCCACAGTGATCGACCGACCGGTGGCTCAGTACTAATCGGGTGAGAAGTGGTCCCAGTGCACCTCACTGAGCTACCCCCTCCCCCACCATCAAACTTATGATGCAGCAGTAGACCTCTCACTCCACGGCGCTTTCTGTTTTTGAATAGATAGAGCAGCCACCGCTAATTTAAAAGTACACGATTACATACACAATTTAGTTTAGTGTGTCCAATAAATTATATTATCATCGTCCTCTCTTTTGAATCTTTGTTTTGAATAGCTCCTGTTTTAGAAGGCATCTGTTCTGGGATACGTAACGGTGAAGGACCATTTCCTGTTTCCTGTTTGCAAGGTCAACGATCTCTGGTCTAACTGTTAATGCTACTTATTTAATATTCCTTTTTTTGATTTTTGATTCTTATGTTGACACGTTTTTAAAGAATAAACAACCACAGCAAATGCTCTTTATTTGATTTGACGTCCTCATGACTTGCTTCTCTTTAGGGGTGTTTTTTTTATTTTAATTTTGATTTCTGGACCCAACTTGTGTTAACACCATTTGACCTGAACTGGCCTGCGGACAGCTCCCAGCTCATGTGCCGTGTTCAGGCCTCCGCCACACTGTACTGTACTCTACTGCTGCGGTATGTTGTCTCCATGTGAACTGAGGACAGAGAGAGAGAGAGAGACTCTTTAAAGAGTGCAAGCTGGGCTGCAGGCGGCAGACTAGCAGTACACAGATCCAGTTTTAAAGAGGAAGGCCACAGACGAGCAGTACACAGATCCAGTTTTAAAGAGGAAGGCCACAGACTAGCAGTACACAGATCAGTTTTAAAGAGGAAGGCCACAGACGAGCAGTACACAGATCAGTTTTAAAGAGGAAGGCCACAGACGAGCAGTACACAGATCAGTTTTAAAGAGGAAGGCCACAGACTAGCAGTACACAGATCCAGTTTTAAAGAGGAAGGCCACAGACTAGCAGTACACAGATCAGTTTTAAAGAGGAAGGCCACAGACGAGCAGTACACAGATCAGTTTTAAAGAGGAAGGCCACAGACTAGCAGTACACAGATCAGTTTTAAAGAGGAAGGCCACAGACGAGCAGTACACAGATCAGTTTTAAAGAGGAAGGCCACAGACGAGCAGTACACAGATCAGTTTTAAAGAGGAAGGCCACAGACTAGCAGTACACAGATCCAGTTTTAAAGAGGAAGGCCACAGACGAGCAGTACACAGATCCAGTTTTAAGAGGAAGGAAGGCCACAGACTAGCAGTACACAGATCAGTTTTAAAGAGGTAGGCCACAGACGAGCAGTACACAGATCCAGTTTTAAAGAGGAAGGCCACAGACGAGCAGTACACAGATCCAGTTTTAAAGAGGAAGGCCACAGACTAGCAGTACACAGATCAGTTAAAGAGGAAGGCCACAGACTAGCAGTACAAGAGGAGGTAGGCCACAGACGAGCAGTACACAGATCCAGTTTTAAAGAGGAAGGCCACAGACGAGCAGTACACAGATCCAGTTTTAAAGAGGAAGGCCACAGACGAGCCGGGCACATTTTGGTGTATGGTACCCCCCTCCCCAGGAGTGCTTCTCTCTCTGCAGGGGACAGTCTGGACGAGACAGTAAATATTCAACCGTTTTAATGCTGAATGCTTTCACCAGTTGTGTAGGTACACAGGCAAGGAAAATGCGTAGGTATACGTGCATTGGTGAGCTAAAACTATTCACTCCTTTTAATGTTTAAAAAAAAATATATATTATCTTGCTTGAAGAAGCAAATAGATTATTTAATTTTTAGAATGTTTGTTTTTATCTTATTTTTATTTATTTAATATCTACTATGTAAGTGTGACGAGTGGGTTTCCCCTATTTCTATTCTCTTTAATGTCTGAATGATCCAGAGAAGGCTACAAGTCTTATTGAGTGACTCTTGTATGGGCAGGGCTTCTCTTTCCCTGTGTGTTCTGAAAGCATTCTGCTTGACAGAGAGAAGAACGTATGGGAGAGGCTGGTTGTGGTGGGGGAGAGGCTGGTTGTGGTGGGGGAGAGGCTGGTTGTGGTGGGGGAGAGGCTGGTTGTGACACTCCTTTGTGTGGGGTGAAGATGAGTGACTGTGCCCACGTGTGTTGAGAGGCCAATAATGTATACTTGGGAGTGTGTGTTGGGAGTGTGTGTGTGTGTGTTGGGAGTGTGTGTGTGTGTGTTGGGAGTGTGTGTGTGTGTGTTGGGAGTGGGTGTGTGTTGGGAGTGTGGGTGTGTGTGTGTGTGTTGGGAGTGGGGGTGTGTGTGTGTGTGTGTTGGGAGTGGGTGTGTGTGTGTGGGGATGTGGTGCGGCCGTATCCTGTGCTAACATGGCATTGTGTCTTCAGGAGGAAGAACGATCCAAACGGGACGAGCTGGAGAAAATCCTGGAGGAGAATAACCGCAAGATCGCCGACGCTCAGGCCAAGCTGGTAAAACCCCTGTTTCCTCCTCTCTCTGTTCTGTTCAAACGGGGCAGTTCTATGATGCAATATCTTGATATTGAAATACGTGGTCTTCGTAGCTTTCATGTGAAATGTGGCAGTGGCATTTTTTGTCGTTATGCCATTTGAGTGCGTTGACGTAGATTCCCAGGGCTTCTGTGAGAAACGCTACGTTAGTACAACACTAATGCGTTCTGGCCCCGGCTTTGCATGGATGGTTATCAGTCACCATTAACAACAACTGTTGTTTCCCCTTCGACTGTTTTATTATTCTGTTTCTGAAACTTGACTCATTTTGTAAGATGGATTTTTATTTTTATTTGGACATGTACATGTCACGATTGTCGTAAACAAGGTGAAAAGCAGCAGCAGCAGCAACAACAACAACAAACTGATTCTAATAACATCTTGGTGTGGCTCAGAAAACATTAACAGCTTTTTGAGCATTTGGCATTGCAGGATCTCTATCCTGACCCTGGTGTGGTGTGTGTGTGTGATGTGTGTGTCCGTCCACCAGGCTGAGGAGCAGTTGCGTATCGTAGAGGAGCAGAGAAAGATTCACGAGGAGAGGATGAAGCTGGATCAGGATCGCCAGCGGCAACAGAAGGAGGAGCAGAAAATGATCCTGGGCAAAGGAAAGTCCCGGCCCAAGCTCTCCTTCTCCCTCAAAGCCACCGAATGAGTCTCCCGTCCCTCCTCTCTTCCTTCTCCTGCCCTTCTCATCCCACCCAGCACTCTGCTCCTCCTCCTCCTCCTCTCTGGAACGCTAGCTGTGTGGAAGGGTAGCCCACGGCACCATCCTGCTCTACAGACCTTTCCCAACCAAGCCTTGGAGGGAGGCCCACCCACCTTCAAACACCTGTCTCGCCGCTTGACCCCTTTGACCCCACCCCACCCCCCCCAACACACCCAGTGACTATTGTTTGTGCTTTTTTATTTTAATTTTTAAGGATTTGATCTGTCACTACTTGGTCTTTTTACTGAGGCCCACGAGCGGTTGAGTGACCTGTTTCCACAGGGTGTTCTGTTGAAGCGTATTAAAACTGTGGGGTTTAGGAGTTGGCCTAGGTTTTCCTGTTCTGTATGTGTCTTAACGTAGAAAGACGATTTCCCCAAGCAGGGCTAACCTAAAGGGATGTTGGAGGCTGGGCTAACCTAAAGTGATGCTGGAGGCTAGGCAGGGCTAACCTAAAGTGATGCTGGAGGCTAGGCTAACCTAAAGTGATGCTGGAGGCTAGGCTAACCTAAAGTGATGCTGGAGGCTAGGCTAACCTAAAGTGATGCTGGAGGCTAGGCTAACCTAAAGTGATGCTGGAGGCTAGGCTAACCTAAAGTGATGCTGGAGGCTAGGCTAACCTAAAGTGATGCTGGAGGCTAGGCTAACCTATACTCAGTAAAGCACGGTGACCTCCACCTGACAGGTTAATCTTCAACCTCCCCTACACCTCACATCAGATGTTTTTATACTCAACGTTTCTCCTAGATTTAGATTAGCATCAAATACAAAAACCAAAACAGGTGGACAAAGAGACCCTACTGCTGCACGGGGGGGAACCCAGGCCAATTCCCAATCTGCCCATGGAGCTGGTCAGGTTGGCGTTGCAGGGTTGGGACAGGATACGAGTCTCATCTATGGTCAGGAGTGGTGGTGGTGGGGGAGGGGGGGGGACGAGAGACATTTCCTGTATGATGTAATATTTAGAGTCTCTGTCATGTGGTGTCCTACTCTTGTGAGATAATATATGAAATGAATCCAAAACAACCCGGGATTTATTTAATCGTGCATCATTTTACTGAACTGTTACCGTTTTCAATCTGAGTGAATTGTGCTCTGAAAGTAGACCGTTTCAGACTTCCTGCTCCTTAGCTTGTGTAGTATATTAACCCCCCCCCCCCCCCATTAGGGTCCCCGTCAACTCCCCGTCCAAGTCCAGGTAAGATTGACTAGGTACATGGTTTAGGTCTGACAGAGAGTGAGAGTGAGTGAGTGTGTGTGTGTGACAGTATGTATGGCTGACCTCTGGTAAAAGGGGCTTCATGAGTAAGTGAAATTTGTCTTGTGGTAATTTCCCCCAACTTGTTAATGGGGGCTGAACAATTTACCAATAAATCCATTGAATGCATACAACTGTCTCGGGATTGTGTCTTCCGTTCAGTGGTTATTTCCCATTGGCCAATTGATGACAAAATGATCTAATTGGTCAAAAGACCAATTATGGGAATATCAGAATTGGGCTGCATGTGTAAACCGCCAATAACCCCATTTCTATGCTAGTGTGAAGTCCATCTATTAAAATCAGGAAGGATGTGACCGTAATAGGACGTTTTGGGTACAGTTTTATGAATGCTGACATTTGTTCTTTCGACATGGTGTGGTCTATTTCTGTCAGTAACATGTATTATGCGAGTGAATTGCCAGCCAGTTAGCGAAAATGTTGGTTTAAACGCCTTTTATTTTACTAGGCAGAACAAATTCTTATTTCCAATGACGGCAGAACGACAGATTTGCACCTTGTCATCTCGGGGTATTTGAACTTACAACCTTCCGTTTACTAGTCCAACGCTCTAACCACACGGCTACCCTTATGAGCACGATGATGTGGTTGTGGTCCTCTCACTACGGAAAATCATGCAGTTTATTAGTCTATACAATATCATGTAGTCTAGCCATCAAGCACTGAATCTGCGAGCTGTTGTCTAGAGCGAACGTGTCGAGGCCAGAGTGGGCACATTTTGCTGTTTTAAAGCAACCGTTTTTGTAAACAAAACTATTGGTAGAGTTGAAACACATTGAACTTTAGATTTGTATTCGGTACATGAACACGAGTTAAATAAAATACAATTTAAGCGAAAAGGTCGATTTTTTTTTTGTTTTTGTTTTTTGAGCGCACTGTGCTCACACACTGATTATTTCCTCCCCATCATCTCAGTTTGGTGAAAACGCCACTGGTGTGGAAAATGCTCATATTTCCTTCATGTAAATATTATAATATTTGCATGTAAATCTGTCGCCCAATTGGATGGAAAACTAGCTAGTGCATCACTACTTGCTCATGGATTTTCTCATGGGATTTTCCCCAATGAGCCACATTCCAGGGGATTTTTTAGAGTTTAAAAACAACCGTTTCTAACGTTGTGCCCGTTTAATTTATCAGTAACCTTTAGCGTCGATGAACGTTTGAACATCTTGAAGAACAATCTGGCCTTAATGGCCGTGTACTCTTATAATCTCCACCCGGCACAGCCAGAAGAGGACTGGCCACCCCTCAGAGCCTGGTTCCTCTCTAGGTTTCTTCCTAGGTTCCTGCCTTTCTAGGGAGTTTTTCCTAGCCACCATGCTTCTACATCTGCAATGCATTCTGTTAGGGGTTTTAGGCTGGGTTTCTGTACAGCACATCGTGATATCAGCTGATGTAAAAAGGGCTTTATAAAGACATTTGATTTATGATAAGATTTATTTGATTTTAGGAATGAAGACAATGAAACAATTTGCATTTTTTAAATAAATTCGTTTGTGTATTTGGACAGTTGATCTTAGCAGTGATGTGAATTCAAGACAATGATTCTTTGGAAGCCGCGAGCTGACTGGAGTCTCGGTCACCGAACTTCCAGGTGGATCACACGACAGGACGTCGTGCCAAAATGTTCAAATGAAATGTTTGACATGACAAATCCTGGACGTGAGAGCGACCGTCCATCCTTAAATAACCACCATGCTCGTGCTGGATGGAACCTCTGCTTTTAAAGCAAACCCGGGTAATTGGAGACAGTGACGTTCTCTCTCTCGGAACACGCACACAGAAACTAAGAGCCAAGACAAAATATATCACAATTGTAACACATCTGAAAGTACCCATCAGCGTTGAAACGAAGCATTCGGTCGGGGAAGACTTTGGAACATTATAGTATAGGTCACTTTAAATGACAAGTGTGTTTACTGGGTTTTCAGCGACAGGGTGCATGCATAGTGAGTTCAGCAGGACTCTGTTTGATCCCGTTACAGGTTCAGGACACCCACCCATAGACCCGAGATGTTCTCCGTGTAATGTTGGTAACACCAAAGACCAGAGCAACTGAATAAACAGAGGTTCGACCATGATAACTCAGTCCCGCTAGTTAGCGGGCCTTTCAAGTGAGAGAAAATAAAATGGAACGTTTAGCCACATCAAGTCTATTCAATGTTGTTTGTTTGAAGTAGGCTGCAGTACAATAGCCTGTAATGATTAAAGTAACACAAAGGACAACCATTTTCCATTACAGGCTAGTCTATTTTCTGCCTAAATTACTTTGCCGAAAAAGTGTTTTTTCCAGCAGTTGTAGGCTAGCCTACAGCAGACAGACACCATCAATGATGGCCGCACATTACATTCAATTTAAGCCATGTATAGTTTCTATTTAAGCTAAGAGAAATATATTTAAACATTTCACACACATTACTATGAATGTTTATCTTTTAACAACGCTATGATTTAGGCCTAGTGTTAATGCAGGCTTTTTATCACCTAGTAGTGCAATTCAAGGCTGATTGGAGACGGAACGTTTGAAAGTATTAGAGGACTAATTTCAAGCTAAACGACATGGGGCGGTTTCCCATGAATAGTCCTGGAATAAAAAGCTCAATCGACAATCTCTATTTAAAGGGCTTTTTTTTAAAAGACTAGGACAATTCTTAATATGTGTCCGGGAAACTGCCCCTAAATTATGATAATAATAATACTAATAATAATACTAATACTAATGACAATATAATAAGAATATGTTTCTTGAAATAAGCTTACTTTGTTGAACCGTCTGGTGTTTTACTTTTTGCTGTTTTATAAGGAGACATAATTCCTGGCAACAAATGCATTATGATTATTATAAAACATTTCAGAACAGGACTAATTCACAATGGACGTGTTTTATTATTGGTACATTTGACAGTAATTTATCAGACGCTCTTTAACCAGAGCGACTTACATATGCCGAAAAACAAAACGGTCCAATCATCTGTCTTACAATATATTTATATAATCAAGCCGAATGTGTTTAAAAGTGTACTATTCAGAAACTTAAACCAATGTGTTGAGGAGAGTTTGTGTGTATTTTCCGATTCCTTGCTAGACTTGCTGACTGATAGCCTACCCAGGAAAGGCGCAAAAGCAATCACTACCGATTGTTTACGGCTAAATAGGGGGGATATTTTTAAGACTGAGGAACTCGCCGCTTCCTCTCTTCTCCCAAAGGCAGCACATTATCTGCAATACTGACACTATTCCATTACACTTCCTATTGTTTATTCAGGTAAAAGGACCAAACGTCTATATTGGTTTCATTTTTTTATTAGTTCACTTTACATTCTGTAGACTCATACAATTAAGATGATACTTTTTACATTTGCAACTTGTAAGCACAAGCGTCCGTTACTTTATAACATTCACATGTTTATTTCGATATTTTATTATTCCTCCTTAACCGTTCGTTCATCTTTCGTTTGAATTTATCATATGTTCTTTAGCCTAATCGTCGCCAAATAAACCTACATTCGACGGCGGGCATTCTATCCGCGTAGACTGGTCGGTAAAGTCTCACTTTCGCGGTGTGTTGATTCTAGTCCAGAGGATCGGAACCCCGGCACCGCAGGCGCATTCCACCCTGGTTCCAAATGATCTATCTCGTGAGACTACAGCCCATTTTATCAGCTAAACAAGCAGTGCAGTAAACAATTGTAGCCTTAAATACATCACTGACTAAAGTAAGCTATTCGAAAGTGTGAAAACGTCACACGTTTGGACAGACACATGTAATTTAGTTTGAAAATGTGTGTGGGTTGAAATGGCTCATCAAATCTGCGGCCATTACACTAATTACAGGTTACCTTGAGCTGACTCAATTTACTATAAAAGTACATTTTAGGTTCCATTAGGAGATTCTCCTAAAAAAACGGTGCGCATTTTGGTCTATAGGCCTAATATCTAGAAATCACATTGTTGTAGACTGGTGGTGGTAAGTTTGTAATAACTTAATGATAATAATGACAATAATTATAATAATAATTATAGCCTAATAATTAAATAAAGAATTCGAGTTAGAAAATAATCAAACACTGAAACCATAAACCAACGATTTGTGTTTTATAAATAGCCATATTGGTTGATGATAAATTACATAATTATCGATAATAAAGATTCAGATTCTCTCTTTGAATTACTTATTGGTCAATTTTGATCAAACATTTGCATAAAAGGCTATTAAAATAAATATTCGATTGTTCAAAACGTCCACTCACCTTTCTCCAAGCGAGCATCCGCTAGTGTGCGCTGTTGCCTTTTGCAAAAAAAGTTGCCTTCAACGCCTTGTCTTTTGAGGCGGTTGATGTGGGTCCCAATGTGGGACATTTCATATACATTCTAACGTAGGCCCTACAATATTACACACGTCGTGAATGTTGTGTGCATATTGTTTTGTGGAGTATTTTGATAATAATATAGGAATGTCATCAAGCAAATAAATAAAGTGTTCGCAAATGTGCGAGGTTACCTATTACAAATAAAGATCCGAGTCACTTTTTCCCTTCAAGTTAAATAAAGGTTCAATTTAAATGTTTTTAAAAAATCATCTGCTTAATATTCTTGACCTCATATCCCCTGGTTATTATACTTGACCTACATCGTGTTGCCTAAAGCGATGTTCTGAGAACACTATAGCCTAAGTGTCATGCATATTACACATTATTTTAAAGATCGTTTTTGAGATACAATTTATATCTTGGTCAATGCACTATTAATACAATATAACGTCATTTGACTGCTTTCTCCAATTCTATCCCATTCGCTAATACTGCTGCTTTGCAGTTGAACCAGTCGCCGAGTTGCCTCGTTTGATTGACAGGAGAATTCCTATTGACTTTCGGACAAGTGCCCAATGAGGAGCAACGTGGGCGGAGTCACTGTAAAACAAGCTCTGCCAAATATTCTGAATCCCGGTCAGTTGCAGTTACTTGCAATACAGGCTCTGCGCAGCATTCAAGCATTCAAGCATCGCTATACGTTTTCGCCAAAGCATTTCATTCGGATCTGCAGGATTCAAACCACAGCAGTTCATTTGTAACCGAAATGGACCCATAGTATGACTTTCATTTCACTTGATTTTTTATTTTATTTCATTGTCATATTTGATATTTATTTTTCTTCATCCGATATCATTGATTTTTCTACTCTCATCCACAATTGATTTGCAGCCAGTTTGCTCACGACCACCCAGCTCTAACGGGAATACTGTGTCTCGAGCCGATCTCTCTCTTTCTGTCTTTCCTGCTGTTATTCGAGAAGGAGGCTCGCGCACTTTGGATTGGTACCTTGCCTGGTTTTTACCAAGAACCGGACAAACGGGGGATTTATTCTTTGCATCTGCGCTCGTGGAAGTGGACAACGGCGGTGACAGGGTCGCCTTTCTGTTGTGAGGAATGTACCCTGTGCTCAGGTCGGCTCGCTGAGGGAGAATATTAACGCGCTATCTTCTTCTTCTCTCTGAATGAGACTGCTTTGCACCTTTGGTTTTGTATTCCCGAGGTGTTCGGGTAAAGGGACTAACTCGGCAGCAGGTTCTTTCTTGGAGATGCACTACATTTGATTGTTTTTACGCATTCACTATTTCGTCCCTTTTTTTTCTCTCTCTCTCTCCCCATTTTCAGATCGCGATATAGAGTTTAATTGCCTCAGTCATTCTCTTGGGCGTTTCACGTCTCTTTTTTTTGTTTTGTTTGTTGGACATATCATTTCGGATCGGATTGTGATCCTCCCGAAAGACCGTAATAATGGGGGACTCGATGTGGAGATATTATGTAGGAGTTTTGTTTATTGCGTGCAAGGTGATCTTGACCAGGGCGATAATTATGGACGCCATATATTGGAACACAACAAATACAAAGTAAGTGAAGCACGCGCCCACCACACTCATTCGTGTATATTGAATTCAATTTATTTTGGGTAAAGACATGATTTAGCGCAGTCCATGACCTTTGTAAATAAGGCTTGTCACGTTATCGTATAAACAAGGTGTCCAACTACATACCGGACATGATAGCTGTAATATTCCCTAAAGGTTAAATGCATAGAATAGCTCATTGACATACATTTTATGGAGTTTTTTGTTGTTGTTGTTGCGTTGAAGCGGTTTTGCGCCGGCGGCCACGCATCGGGCGAAGGTGGTAACGTACTGAGACGTACATAGGCGATACAAAATCTCTGTTGAAAGCGAAATGATGAATGCTAGTGCGTTATTTTGTAGTTTTCTATTATTTCGTAAGTGTTTACTGTAGATGTTTGAGTGGTCAGTTGTTTACAGAAAGTCTGCTTATAAAACACGACGTGTTCAGACAGACTTACTTAAACAATAAATAAAACATTCACGATCCACTTATTTGGTCAATAATATTCAGATATACTTCATCCAATTATGGGAAATCGTAATATTTCAATATTTTGAACACAAATGGAGACCTCTAACATACCCTTCCACGTATGTTTGTTTATTTTCGTCTCTTCCGCACACGTTTGAATAAATAACATTATACATGCACTTTGGTGTAGCCTATTAAACACACCCAAGACGTTTTACGCGAAATGTATTAGCCAATATGAAAATGCATGTATGACATCTTTTGTAATTGTACATTATTCACAGAAAGTTAGACCACAGGTCCTATTAGTTGACACTAGCTTTAGTGCGCTGTAAGGCTGTTCAGGCTGTAGTTGTTCTATCGACCAATGATTTTGTTTGGTAGGCCTATTCAACTTTATAATATACAGCATGGGGCCCTGTCTGAATTAGTACACCGAATTGATTTTAGCATCTGCATACAGTTTAAAAGGGTATAGTATGTGAAGAAGTATGATCGTATAATCACTACTGAATTAAAAACCTTTATTAGGTCAGTATATTTATTCCCTTTTCATTTGCGGTCTCATTTGCAACCATCAACTAACTCAAACCAGCGCCATGAAAATGAAGAGTTGAATTATGCATTAAACATCGCAACCTCAGACGAGGAATTTCAGGGGGGGTCAAACCCCAATGGTGTGGCTCTCCTCTTTGTGCCAATTTCCACATGGCGTAACTCGGATTTGCTTAATAATTTTACTTTTGGCTTTAATTCAACAAGGAGCTTGCATTCCCCAGCTACCCCTCCCCTCCTAAACAGGCCTGAATAAATACACATGAAACAAGTGGTATCGGGAATGTTATGACAGATAGACTAACAGGTGTCCATTGTAGATTTTACTTCGTGATTGATAATCATCAGCTTTATGGATGTGCGCTCTTCTCTCGTCAGATTACCTTCAGACATTCCAGATCTGACGGCGTTGACTTTATTGCTGTGGCATTTATCGTCGGAATTCATGAGAGGATTTCAGTTTTTGCTGTTGAGCTTGGATCCTACGGAACAGTTGCTATAACGCATGCGTATAGCGGTCTGACTTTTGCCTGTAGGCTTTTGTGGCTGTGGAATGGTGGTAGCAACAAGCGTTTGCATTTAGCAGGCAGATCGATGATTGGCAGAAGTCGTTGGCAATGAAACGTCTGTAAATATCTACCAAATGCGTATTTCTATTTATTTTAGACCCACAATTTACGGTACATCATTTGAAATCATTACATCAGCCTCGAGCGAGTGAGATGAAGATATGGAGATAAACGGAAGGACACTCATTAGATTATGGTTTGGCTGAAGGTGGGGGAGGCGAGGACTTGAGTGAGTCTGTAGCACGGTTGCGAGACGATTGATGCGGATACAACACGTCGCAATGACGCCTGCTTTGCATTAAGCAGTTGGTCACACACTCCAAGTGCAGTGTGACTTTATTTAAGCAAACTTTTAACCTCCGTCGTGACACATTGTTGTCGAATTGAGTGTAAAACACAACATCAATAAAAACATTCATTTCTGACATCATCAAATAATCAGTCAATTAATGAATTGGTGACCTATACCAAATCAAAGTTTACTTGTGACGTGCGCAGAATACAACAGGTGTAGTAGACCTTACCTAGCCTATGTGCCTTTCAAAGTCTATCTTAACTTTTTTTTGTTGGCCTAGTCCTCAAAAAATATAGAAATATGCTTGTAGAAATAACCTATATTTGATATATTTTAAACGGGAAAATTCTTAATTTATAGCAGTAAATGCATGCCTTTAAAATCGCTGTGTGTCATTTAGCGTGGTATGTTACTCTTCCTATTGAAAATAAAGTGTTCACCCTCGAAGCAAGCACGGGCGTTAACTAGGGGCCCACAAAGACAGCGGGCATTCCACGGAATTAGCTTGTGTGCACATTCTTTACGTTCTGTCTGGGTGACGAGTTCAAAGCTGATGATCAGGTGAGGTGATGTCATCATTCTGTTGTCATATAGACACTGTTGTGTAGACAGGAACATTTATGCCTACAGTACTTAAGTCCTATTGGGCCTTGTTTAAAATACAGCCTAAAATGCATGTTGAATGTCTAGTCTTATAAGACAACAGATCCGTAAAACATTTGACTGGATTGTAATTTCAAACTTTCAAATATGTAAGATTTTCAGGCTTACAGGCTTCCTAAAAGAGCGTAAACATGTTTGATTCTCATATGTTGAGTCTTTCTCGCTAGGAGTTTGAGTAGTGTTCTTCTTAACATTCAGGGAGGGGTGTTACAATGGGCCATGCTTTGCCTTGCCTTTTAGATTTGTGTGTAGGCTGAGAGAGTGGAAAAGGTTGGAGCCATGCACTCTGTGGTCTGTGTGTGTGTGTCTGTACTGTGTGTGTGTGTGTGTGTGTGTGTGTCTGTACTGTGTGTGTGTGTGTGTGTGTGTGTGTGTGTGTCTGTACTGTGTGTGTATCTGTAGTGTGTGTGCGTGTATATGCAGTGTGTGTGTGTATATGCAGTGTGTGTATATGTAGTGTGTGTATATGTAGTGTGTGTGTATATGTAGTGTGTATATATGCAGTGTGTGTGTGTATATGTAGTGTGTGTGTCTGTACTGTGTGTGTGTGTGTATATATGTAGTGTGTGTGTATATGTAGTGTGTGTGTATATGTAGTGTGTGTATATGTAGTGTGTGTATATGTAGTGTGTGTATATGTAGTGTGTGTATATGTAGTGTGTGTGTATATGTAGTGTGTATATATGTAGTGTGTGTATATGTAGTGTGTGTATATGTAGTGTGTGTGTATATGTAGTGTGTGTGTGTCCCATACATGCAGAGAAATCTCACACCATGGGCCCTCAGTGTTGTTTATGCTTTACAACTTTACTACCATACTACTTCACAGTTGTACTACTTTACTACCATACTACTTTACTCCCATAGTACTTTACTACTTTACTATCATACTACTTCACAGTTTTACTAATTTACTCCCATACTACTTTACTACCATACTACTTTACAACTTTACTACCATACTACTTTACTATCATTCTACTTTACAGTTTTACTACTTTACTACCATACTACTTTACTACCATACTACTTTACAGTTTTACTACTTTACTACCATACTACTTTACTACTTTACTATCATTCTACTTTACAGTTTTACTACTTTACTACCATACTACTTTACTACCATACTACTTTACTACCATACTACTTTACAGTGTTACTACTTTACTACTTTACTATCATACTACTTCACAGTTTTACTACTTTACTCCCATACTACTTTACTACTTTACTATCATACTACTTCACAGTTTTACTACTTTACTACCATACTACTTTACTATCATACTACTTTACAGTGCTACTACTTTACTACTTTACTATCATGCTACTTTACAGTGTTACTACTTTATTACCATACTACTTTACTACCATACTACTTTACTACTTTACTATCATACTACTTTACTATTATACTACTTGACTATCATACTACTTGACTACTTGACTACTTTACTATCATACTACTACGTAGTTTTACTACTTTACTACCATATTACTTTACAACTTTACTATCATACTACTTTACAGTTTTACTACTTTACTACCATACTACTTTACAGTTTTACTACTTTACTACCATACTACTTTACTACTTTACTATCAAGCATTTCGCTACACTCGCATTAACATCTGCTAACCATGTGTACGTGACAAATAACATTTGATTTGATTTGATGATTTGATTTCATACTACTTTACAGTTTTACTACCATACTACTTTACTACTTTACAGTTGTACTACTTTACGACCGATGCCTGAGCCTCCTCAGAAAGACCAGACCCCCAACTCCCCCATGCCCCCTTCCTCTAGTAATCCATTTTGTAGTTGGGCGCAAGAAACAAAAGGGAGGTCTGCTTTACACGGTTTATGTGAAGGAACAGTCCCTCTTCTCCAGTGCAGTTCATTAAGAGATTACATAGAACCCAGGGCCTTTGTGGGAGACGGGGGCACATCTATGCCTCCTTTTGTGAATAGGGGGAGGGAGAAGATGTAGATCCACTATGAATGAGTGACGAGGACAGGCTAAATGTTGTAATGTTGCCCTCGTCCCTCCATCCATCTTACCCACATCACCAAACTACCCAGGGGGTCCCCACTGATTTTCTCTCTCTCTCTCTCTCTCTCTCTCTCTCTCTCTCTCTCTCTCTCTCTCTCTCTCTCTCTCTCTCTCTCTCTCTCTCTCTCTCTCTCTCTCTCTCTCTCTCTCTCTCTCTCTCTCTCTCTCTCTGGAAAGAAAGGAACGTAAAGAAAATAAATCCCCTTATTTAACTTTAGCTCTCCGTCTAGCATGGAAGGGAGGGTGGGGTTAGAGCTGGGATTGAGGAGAGAAAATAGAAAGAGAAAGAAAGGGAGGTCAAAAAAGAGAGGGATTGAGGGGAGGAGAATGGAAACATCCCATGTTAACACAGTGTACTGAGAGGAAGGGTTCAATAGACATGTCTCCCATGACAACGCCCGGAAGAAAAGTTGACGATTAAGATCATCATTTATGAAAATCGGGAAGCAGGAAGTGAGTGCAGAAAGGATGGGCCTCTAGGAGTCGTGGGGTAATTATGGCTGGGCTGAGGAGGCATACATAGGCCTGGATTAGAGGACGAAAGTTGGGCCGAAGGTATATATAGAGAGAGAGCGAGGAGGAGAGAGGGAGAGATAGGGATAAAGAGAGTGAGTTGGAGAGAGAGAGCGAGGAGGAGAGAGGGAGAGATAGGGATAAAGAGAGTGAGGAGGAGAGAGAGGGAGAGATAGGGATAAAGAGAGAGAGAGTGAGGGGTAGAGAGGGAGAGATAGGGATAAAGAGAGCGAGAGAGTGAGGAGGAGAGAGGGAGAGATAGGGATAAAGAGAGAGAGAGTGAGGAGGAGAGAGGGATAAAGAGAGAGAGTGAGGAGGAGAGAGAGAGCGAGGAGGAGAGAGGGAGAGATAGGGATAAAGAGAGAGAGAGAAAGTGAGGAGGAGAGAGGGAGAGAGGGATAAAGAGAGAGAGAGAGTGAGGAGGATAGAGAGAGAGATAGGGATATAGAGAGAGAGTGAGGAGGAGAGAGAGAGCGAGGAGGAGAGAGGGAGAGATAGGGATAAAAGAGAGAGAGAGATAGTGTGAGGAGGAGAGAGGGAGAGAGGGATAAAGAGAGAGAGAGAGTGAGGAGGAGAGAGGGAGAGATAGGGATAAAGAGATAGAGCGAGGAGGAGAGAGGGAGAGAGGGATAAAGAGAGAGAGAGAGAGAGAGAGTGAGGAGGAGAGAGGAAGATATAGGGATAAAGAGAGAGAGAGAGTGAGGATGATAGAGAGAGATAGGGATAAAGAGAGAGAGAGAGAGTGAGGAGGAGAGAGGGAGAGAGAGAGATAAAGAGAGAGAGAGAGTGAGGAGGATAGAGAGAGATAGGGATAAAGAGAGAGAGAGAGTGAGGAGGAGAGAGGGAGATATAGGGATAAAGAGAGAGAGAGAGTGAGGAGGATAGAGAGAGATAGGGATAAAGAGAGAGAGAGAGAGTGAGGGGTAGAGGGAGAGAGAGGGATAAAGAGAGAGAGAGAGTGAGGAGGATAGAGAGAGATAGGGATAAAGAGAGAGAGAGAGAGAGCGAGGAGGAGAGAGGGAGAGGGATAAAGAGAGAGAGAGAGTGAGGAGGAGAGAGTGAGGAGGTAACAGCGTGGCAGAGTGGCTGGATTAACTCCTGCTAGCCCTTTTCTCTTCTCGTTGTCTCTTAGACTAATGCATCTCCATTTTGGGCTGATGATTGAAAGTCAGACACTGCAGTATACCCCCTCCTCCCACCTCCCTCTGTGTTGTGTTCCATCGCTCTATAGTCCGCTCCTTGGTTATCCTCCCTCTTTTCAGTGTTTTCTTACAACACTGGGGTAGAGGAGCAGCAGGCTTATGTTGTCGTTGTGGCGGGTCACATAAATAGCAAGCCAGGTTTTAGGAAAAACAGATAGAGAGAAGGAGAGATGGAATGCGGGGTTCAGGGAAACAGAGATGGAATGCAGAGTTCAGGGAAACAGAGATGGAATGCAGAGTTCAGGGAAACAGAGATAGGAAAGCAGGGTTCAGGGAAACAGAGAAGGAATGCTGGGTTCAGGTAAACAGAGATGGAATGCTGGGTTCAGGGAAACAGAGAAGGAATGCGGGGTTCAGGGAAACAGATATGGAATGCTGGGTTCAGGGAAACAGAGATGGAATGCGGGGTTCAGGGAAACAGAGATGGAATGCAGGGTTCAGGGAAACAGAGATGGAATGCTGGGTTCAGGGAAACAGAGATGGAATGCAGGGTTCAGGGAAACAGAGATGGAATGCAGGGTTCAGGGAAACAGAGGTGGAATGCAGGGTTCAGGGAAACAGAGAAGGAATGCGGGGTTAAGGGAAACAGATATGGAATGCTGGGTTCAGGGAAACAGAGATGGAATGCGGGGTTCAGGGAAACAGAGATGGAATGCAGGGTTCAGGGAAACAGAAATGGAATGCAGGGTTCAGGGAAACAGAGATGGAATGCGGGGTTCAGGGAAACAGAGATAGAATGCAGGGTTCAGGGAAACAGAGATGGAATGCAGGGTTCAGGGAAACAGAGATGGAATGCAGGGTTCAGGGAAACAGAGATGGAATGTGGGTGTTCAGGGAAACAGAGATGGAATGCGGGGTTCAGGGAAACAGAGATGGAATGCTGGGTTCAGGGAAATAGAGATAGAATGCGGGGTTCAGGGAAACAGAGGTGGAATGCTGGGTTCAGGGAAATAGAGATGGAATGCAGGGTTCAGGGAAACAGATGGAATGCGGGGTTCAGGGAAACAGAGATGGAATGCTGGGTTCAGGGAAACAGAGATGGAATGTGGGGTTCTGGGAAACAGAGATGGAATGCTGGGTTCAGGGAAACAGAGATGGAATGCAGGGTTCAGGGAATTAGAGATGGAATGCAGGGTTCAGGGAATTAGAGATGGAATGCAGGGTTCAGGGAATTAGAGATGGAATGCAGGGTTCAGGGAATTAGAGATGGAATGCAGGGTTCAGGGAATTAGAGATGGAATGCAGGGTTCAGGGAAACAGAGCTGGAATGCAGGGTTCAGGGAATTAGAGATGGAATGCAGGGTTCAGGGAAACAGAGATGGAATGCAGGGTTCAGGGAAACATAGATGGAATGTAGGGTTCAGGGAAACAGAGATGGAATGCTGGGTTCAGGGAAACAGAGATGGAATGCAGGGTTCAGGGAAACAGAGATGGAATGCAGGGTTCAGGGAAACAGAGATGGAATGCAGGGTTCAGGGAAATAGAGATGGAATGCTGGGTTCAGGGAAACAGAGATGGAATGCTGGGTTCAGGGAAACAGATGGAATGTGTGGTTCAGGGAAACAGAGATGGAATGCTGGGTTCAGGGAAACAGATGGAATGCGGGGTTCAGGGAAACAGAGACAGGAGGATCCAGTGTCAGAAAAAGAGAGAGAGGGAGTCCGAGACGGAGAGGGGAATAAGAGGTGAGAAAGACAGAGAAGAAAAAGAGAAATGCGTCCCCTAAAAAATGACTCCAAAGTTAAAAGGGAAAGAAAGGGGGGATCAGATAGATGAGGAAAACAGATGTGTGTGAGAGAGAGACAGCTGTAGTAGGAAGCCGTGGCCCTTCTCACCTCGGCCCCTAATGGAGTGTCTACAGTAGAGACACCTGACTGGTCTACAGTAGAGACACCTGACTGACTGGTCTACAGTAGAGACACCTGACTGACTGGTCTACAGTAGAGACACCTGACTGACTGGTCTACAATAGAGACACCTGACTGGTCTACAGTAGATACACCTGACTGACTGGTCTACAGTAGAGACACCTGACTGGTCTACAGTAGAGACACCTGACTGGTCTACAGTAGAGACACCTGACTGGTCTACAGTAGAGACACCTGGCTGACTGGTCTACAGTAGAGACACCTGACTGACTGGTCTACAGTAGATACACCTGACTGACTGGTCTACAGTAGAGACACCTGACTGGTCTACAGTAGAGACACCTGACCCCCCTCCTGACTTAATTTGTATTTAATTTTTATTTCACCTTTATTTAACCAGGTAGGCAAGTAGCACTCAGATAAGAGGGCATCCTCATCATCATCCTCATCCTCCTCCTCCTCATCATCCTCCTCCTCCCCCTCCTCCTCATCATCCTCATCATCCTCATCATCCTCCTCATCATCCTCCTCCCCCCCATCCTCATCATCCTCCTAATCCTCATCCCCATCCTCATCCTCATCCTCCTTTCCTCATCCTTCTCATCCTCCTCTCTTCATCCTCCTCATCCTCATCATCCTCCTCCTCCTTCTCATCCTCCTCGTCCTCCTCATCATCTTCCTCATCATCCTCCTCCTCCTCCCCCTCCTCATCATCATCCTCCTCCTCCCCTTCTCCTCATCCTCATCATCATCCTCCTCATCCTCATCATCCTCCTCATCCTCCTCATCCTCCTCATCATCATCATCGTCCTCCTCCTCCTCCTCCTCCTCCTCCTCCTCCTCCCCCTCCTCCTCCTCATCATCCTCCTCCCCCTCCTCCTCAGCCTTTTCAGTACAGGTATTTTTAGCAATTTTTTTGTTTATAGTCTTCACTATTTCAAACCCCCCACTATTCCGGATAGAACCTCTTGGGCTTCGAGGATAACATGGGAAACATTTCCTTCTTCATTGAAACACGGGACAGATCTGTTACCACCATGAATATGAGGTTGCGCCTCCGACTGTGTGTGGAGAGGAGAGGAGAGGAGAGGAGAGGAGAGGAGAGGAGAGGAGAGGAGAGGAGAGGAGAGGAGAGGCAGGCAGGGACTGCTGCAGGGCTTATCTAAGCTCCTGAACACTGATGCTTAGCAGTTAGTGGGAATATACCTCAGAGGGCAGGGGAAAGAAGCTACACAACTAGAAGTAGGCCTCTAGTAGGCCTCTAGGCATTGTGTGTGTGTGTGTGTGTGTGTGTGTGTGTGTGTGTGTGTGTGTGTGTGTGTGTGTGTGTGTGTGTGTGTGTGTGTGTGTGTGTGTGTGTGTGTGTGTGTGTCTGTGTGTGTCTGTGTCTGTGTGTGTGTGTGTGTGTGTGTGTGCGTGCGTGTGTGCGAGTGTTTGTGAAAATTTGCCTAAACATTGTGCTTTTTTTAAGCAAGATTTCCTAATTCATACCTGGGGCCGTGTTGCAGCCAGCAGCATACCACCCTGCATCCCACTGCTGGCTTGGTCAGTCCCTGGATGGGAGACCAGATGCTGCTGGAAGTGGTGGTGGAGGGACAGTAGGAGGCACTCATTCCTCTGGTCTAAAAAAATATCCCAATGCCCCAGGGCAGCGATTGGGGACACTGCCCTGTGTAGGGTGCTGTCTTTCAGAAGGGATGTTAAACAGGTGTCCCGACTTTCTTGTGGTATTTACATTTCCCATGACACTTATCGTAAGATTAGGGGTGTCAACCCCGGTGTCCTGGCTAAATTCCCAAGCTGTCCCTCATACCATCATGGCCAACTAATCATCCCCAGTTCCCAATTTGGCTCATTCATCCCCCCTCTGCTCCCCTGTAACTGTTCCCCAGGTTGTTGCTGTAAATTAAAATGTGTTCTCAGTCAACCTACATGGTAAAATACATCAAATAAAAGTTTCCCTGGCAGTATAAAGGAGTTACCTCGGTATAAAGGAGTTACCTCAGTATAAAGGAGTTACCTCAGTATAAAGGAGTTACCTCAGTATAAAGGAGTTACCTCAGTATAAAGGAGTTACCTCTGTATAAAGGAGTTACCTCTGTATAAAGGAGTTACCTCTGTATAAAGGAGTTACCTCTGTATAAAGGAGTTACCTCAGTATAAAGGAGTTACCTCAGTATAAAGGAGTTACCTCAGTATAAAGGAGTTACCTCAGTATAAAGGAGTTACCTCAGTATAAAGGAGTTACCTCAGTATAAAGGAGTTACCTCAGTATAAAGGAGTTACCTCGGTATAAAGGAGTTACCTCAGTATAAAGGAGTTACCTCGGTATAAAGGAGTTACCTCGGTATAAAGGAGTTACCTCAGTATAAAGGAGTTACCTCAGTATAAAGGAGTTACCTCGGTATAAAGGAGTTACCTCGGTATAAAGGAGTTACCTCGGTATAAAGGAGTTACCTCGGTATAAAGGAGTTACCTCGGTATAAAGGAGTTACCTCAGTATAAAGGAGTTACCTCAGTATAAAGGAGTTACCTCAGTATAAAGGAGTTACCTCGGTATAAAGGAGTTACCTCAGTATAAAGGAGTTACCTCAGTATAAAGGAGTTACCTCAGTATAAAGGAGTTACCTCTGTATAAAGGAGTTACCTCTGTATAAAGGAGTTACCTCAGTATAAAGGAGTTACCTCAGTATAAAGGAGTTACCTCAGTATAAAGGAGTTACCTCAGTATAAAGGAGTTACCTCTGTATAAAGGAGTTACCTCTGTATAAAGGAGTTACCTCAGTATAAAGGAGTTACCTCAGTATAAAGGAGTTACCTCTGTATAAAGGAGTTACCTCAGTATAAAGGAGTTACCTCAGTATAAAGGAGTTACCTCAGTATAAAGGAGTTACCTCAGTATAAAGGAGTTACCTCAGTATAAAGGAGTTACCTCAGTATAAAGGAGTTAGTATAAAGGAGTTACCTCAGTATAAAGGAGTTACCTCAGTATAAAGGAGTTACCTCAGTATAAAGGAGTTACCTCAGTATAAAGGAGTTACCTCAGTATAAAGGAGTTACCTCAGTATAAAGGAGTTACCTCGGTATAAAGGAGTTACCTCAGTATAAAGGAGTTACCTCAGTATAAAGGAGTTACCTCAGTATAAAGGAGTTACCTCAGTATAAAGGAGTTACCTCAGTATAAAGGAGTTACCTCAGTATAAAGGAGTTACCTCAGTATAAAGGAGTTACCTCAGTATAAAGGAGTTACCTCGGTATAAAGGAGTTACCTCAGTATAAAGGAGTTACCTCAGTATAAAGGAGTTACCTCAGTATAAAGGAGTTACCTCGGTATAAAGGAGTTACCTCAGTATAAAGGAGTTACCTCGGTATAAAGGAGTTACCTCAGTATAAAGGAGTTACCTCAGTATAAAGGAGTTACCTCAGTATAAAGGAGTTACCTCGGTATAAAGGAGTTACCTGTATAAAGGAGTTACCTCAGTATAAAGGAGTTACCTCAGTATAAAGGAGTTACCTCAGTATAAAGGAGTTACCTCGGTATAAAGGAGTTACCTCTGTATAAAGGAGTTACCTCAGTATAAAGGAGTTACCTCAGTATAAAGGAGTTACCTCAGTATAAAGGTATAAAGGAGTTAGTATAAAGGAGTTACCTCAGTATAAAGGAGTTACCTCAGTATAAAGGAGTTACCTCAGTATAAAGGAGTTACCTCAGTATAAAGGAGTTACCTCAGTATAAAGGAGTTACCTCGGTATAAAGGAGTTACCTCAGTATAAAGGAGTTACCTCAGTATAAAGGAGTTACCTCAGTATAAAGGAGTTACCTCAGTATAAAGGAGTTACCTCGGTATAAAGGAGTTACCTCGGTATAAAGGAGTTATCTCGGTATAAAGGAGTTACCTCAGTATAAAGGAGTTACCTCTGTATAAAGGAGTTACCTCAGTATAAAGGAGTTACCTCAGTATAAAGGAGTTACCTCAGTATAAAGGAGTTACCTCAGTATAAAGGAGTTACCTCAGTATAAAGGAGTTACCTCAGTATAAAGGAGTTACCTCGGTATAAAGGAGTTACCTCGGTATAAAGGAGTTACCTCTGTATAAAGGAGTTACCTCAGTATAAAGGAGTTACCTCAGTATAAAGGAGTTACCTCAGTATAAAGGAGTTACCTCAGTATAAAGGAGTTACCTCGGTATAAAGGAGATACCTCGATATAAAGGAGTTACCTCGATATAAAGGAGTTACCTCGGTATAAAGGAGTTACCTCGGTATAAAGGAGTTACCTCAGTATAAAGGAGTTACCTCAGTATAAAGGAGTTACCTCAGTATAAAGGAGTTACCTCAGTATTGTGTGTTACCTCAGTATAAAGGAGTTACCTCGGTATAAAGGAGTTACCTCGGTATAAAGGAGTTACCTTTGTATAAAGGAGTTACCTCTGTATAAAGGAGTTACCTCAGTATAAAGGAGTTACCTCAGTATAAAGGTGTTACCTCAGTATAAAGGAGTTACCTCAGTATAAAGGAGTTACCTCAGTATAAAGGAGTTACCTCAGTATTGTCACGACTTCTGCCGAAGTTGTTGCCTCTCCTTGTTCGGGCGGTGCTCGGCGTTCGACGTCACCGGTCTTCTAGCCATCATCGATCCATTTTTCATTTTCCATTGGTTTTGTCTTGTCTTCCCACACACCTGTTTTCAATCCCATTCATTACCTGTTGTGTATTTAACCCTCTGTTTCCCCTCATGTCTTTGTCAGAGATTGTTTATTGTCAGTGTAGTGTTTTTTGTATAGGTGCGCGACGGGTATTCGTACCCATATTTGTTTATTATTCATTTTTCTTATTAGTGTTATGGAGCATGTTACTTGGACATATATTAAAATACTCAATTATACACTCCGTTTGACTATCCTGCGCCTGACTTCCCTGCCACCTATACACATATTTCTGATAAGTATAAAGGAGTTACCTCTGTATAAAGGAGTTACCTCTGTATAAAGGAGTTACCTCTGTATAAAGGAGTTACCTCAGTATAAAGGAGTTACCTCTGTATAAAGGAGTTACCTCTGTATAAAGGAGTTACCTCAGTATAAAGGAGTTACCTCAGTATAAAGGAGTTACCTCAGTATAAAGGAGTTACCTCTGTATAAAGGAGTTACCCAGTATAAAGGAGTTCTGTATAAAGGAGTTACCTCAGTATAAAGGAGTTACCTCAGTATAAAGGAGTTACCTCTGTATAAAGGAGTTACCTCAGTATAAAGGAGTTACCTCAGTATAAAGGAGTTACCTCTGTATAAAGGAGTTACCTCAGTATAAAGGAGTTACCTCAGTATAAAGGAGTTACCTCTGTATAAAGGAGTTAGTATAAAGGAGTTACCTCAGTATAAAGGAGTTACCTCAGTATAAAGGAGTTACCTCTGTATAAAGGAGTTACCTCTGTATAAAGGAGTTACCTCAGTATTGTGTGTTACCTCTGTATAAAGGAGTTACCTCAGTATTGTGTGTTACCTCTGTATAAAGGAGTTACCTCAGTATTGTGTGTTACCTCTTATCCCGAATCTGTTTAATTACGCATTCCTTCCTTCACAGCCAGGTTGGTGTTAAATCACTTCTTTGACTTTGTCCTGAAATATTGTGGCCACTTCTGCCAAAACAACCGCTATATACCGTCATTACCATTCATCATCGCCCGGATTGATGAAGCTAATTAGTAATTAACTCGTCAATAATTAAATTGACGTTTGTCTTTTTTATTGGGAGGAGAACATTTCTTCATGTTGCACAATACTGAATACCTAATGAATGAGATGTCATCTGACAATGAATGAGATGTTGAACGTATCTAACTGGTTCTCTCTCTTCCCCATCTCCTCTCCTCTTCTCTCTCTTCCCCATCTCCTCTCCTCTCCTCCCCTCTTCTCTCTCTTCCCCATCTCCTCTCCTCTCCTCTTCTCCATCTCCTCTCCTCCCCTCTTCTCTCTATTCCCCCTCTCCTCTCCTCCCCTCTTCTCACTCTCCCCCCTCCTCTCCTCCCCTCTTCTCTCTTCTCTCTCTCCCCCCATCTCCTCTCCTCTCCTCCCCTCTTCTCTCTCTCCCCCCTCTCCTCTCCTCCCCTCTTCTCTCTCTTCCCCATCTCCTCTCCTCTCCTCTTCTCCATCTCCTCTCCTCCCCTCTTCTCTCTCTTCCCCCTCTCCTCTCCTCCCCTCTTCTCTCTCTCCCCCCATCTCCTCTCCTCTCCTCCCCTCTTCTCTCTCTCCCCCTCTCCTCTTCTCCCCTCTTCTCTCTCTTCCCCCTCTCCTCTCTTCCCCAACCTCTCTCTCTCAGATTCGTGCCAGGACAGGGCTTGGTGTTGTACCCTCAGATAGGGGATAAGTTGGACATAGTCTGCCCACGTGTGGACGGAGTAGCTGATGGGGTGGAGTATTACAAGATTCACATGGTTCCCAGGGAGCAGCTGGAGAGCTGCACCATCACCAAGGCTGACACGCCGCTGCTCAACTGTGTGAAGCCTGACCAGGATGTCAAGTTCACCCTGAAGTTTCAGGAGTTCAGCCCCAACCTGTGGGGCCTGGAGTTCTTCAGAGGACAAGACTACTACATCATCTGTGAGTAGTAAAGACACACGTAGCATAGATTACTGCACTATCTTTATTATTTTGGCCAATCATGTGCACTCTCTTGTGTTTGATAGCCAATCACACTCAGGTATTGCTTGTTGCTGGCAGTTGGTTTCCTGTTCTTGTGTGATCATGGCTAGGGTGTCTCTATATTAGGGTGTCTTTATATTAGGGTGTCTTTATATTAGGGTGTCTTTATATTAGGGTGTCTTTATATTAGGGTGTCTTTATATTAGAGTGTCTTTAGTGTGTCTTTGTATCAAGGTGTCTTTATATTAGGGTGTCTTTATACTAGGGTGTCTTTATACTAGGGTGTCTTTATATTAGGGTGTCTTTATACTAGGGTGTCTTTGTATCAAGGTGTCTTTATATTAGGGTGTCTTTATATTAGGGTGTCTTTATACTAGGGTGTCTTTATATTAGGGTGTCTTTATATTAGAGTGTATTTAGTGTGTCTTTGTATCAGGGTGTCTTTATATTAGAGTGTCTTTACTGTGTCTTTGTACCAGGGTGTCTGTATATTAGTGTGTCTTTGTACCAGGGTGTCTTTATATTAAGGTGTCTTTAGTGTGTCTTTGTACGAGGGTGTCTGCATACTTGTGTAACTTTAGAGTGTCTTTGTACTTTATGTGATGTTGTGATGGCCCCCTGGTTTAAAAAAAATGGCTGTTGGAATAAACCATCTGTGTGGTAGTGACGGGGGGTGGCGTGGAGTGGGCAGTACCATCTGGGAGGCTCTACCACTGCCATCTGTGAGCTGTCAGACTTGGGGAGGGCCATCTTTCTGACTGACTGGAGAGGAGGAGAGGAGCAGAGGAGGAGAAAGGGGGAGAAGGAGAGGAGGATAAGAGGAGAGGGGGAGAGGAGAGGAGGAGAGGAGAGGAGGAGAGGAGGAGAAAGGGGGAGAGGAGAGGGGGAGAGGAGAGGAGGAGAAAGGGGGAGAGGAGAGGAGGAGAGGAGGAGAAAGGGGCAGAGGGGAGGAGGAGAAAGGGGGAGAGGAGAGGGGGAGAGAAGAGGAGGATAGGAGGAGAAAGGGGGAGAGGAGAGGGGGAGAGGAGAGAAGAGGAGAGGAGGAGAAAGGGGGAGAGGAGAGGAGGAGAGGAGAGGAAGAGAAAGGGGGAGAGGAGAGGAGGAGAAAGGGGGAGAGGAGAGGAGGAGAGGAGGATATGAGGAGAAAGGGGGGGAGGAGAGGAGGAGAAAGGGGGAGAGGAGAGGAGGAGAAAGGGGGAGAGGAGAGGAGGAGGATAGGAGAGGAGAGGAGGATAGGAGGAGAAAGGGGAAGGGGGAGGAGGAGAGGATAGGAGGAGAAAGGGGGAGAGGATGATAGGAGGAGAGGGGGAGAGGAGAGGAGGAGAGGAGAGGAGGAGAGGAGAGGAGGAGAAAGGGGGAGAGGAGAGGAGGAGAAAGGGGGAGAGGAGAGGAGGAGGATAGGAGAGGAGAGGAGGATAGGAGGAGAAAGGGGAAGGGGGAGGAGGAGAGGATAGGAGGAGAAAGGGGGAGAGGAGGAGAGGAGGAGAAAGGGGGAGAGGAGAGGAGGAGAAAGCGGGAGAGGAGAGGAGGAGAGGAGGAGAAAGGGGGAGAGGAGGAAAGCTGGAGAAAGGGGAAGGGGGAGGAGGATAGGAGGACAAAGGGGGAGAGGAGGAGAGGAGGATAAAGGGGAGAGGAGGAGAGGAGCAGAAAGGGGGAGAGGATGGGAGGAGGAGAAAGGGGGCGAGGATGGGAGGAGGAGAGGAAAGGAGGAGAGGAGGAGATGATGGGACGGAATGAAAGGAGAGCCTACTTAGGAAAATACAGTGAGCAAAGTCCCTTGAATTTCTTCCAGAATAGGTATTGTAAGCTAGCCATGCCTGTAGGGGTGGCTGGTAAATGTAGTTTTAATAGTGAACTAGCCTTTACATACCTACAAATGAGTTGATTTCTGTAACAGCAGGCTGAACGTCTCACTATGATAATGAACTGTAATGGACCTGATGAGCTGTGTCTCTCACGCACGCACGCACACACACACACACAGCTATCCTATCGTACATCCAGCCTCTGTCAACAAAGTTCTCTCTCTCTCTCTCTCCCCCTCTCTCTCTCTCTCTCTCTCGATTAAATTCAAGGGGCTTTATTGGCATGGTAAACATGTGTTAACATTGCCAAAGCAAGTGAGGTAGAAGAGTGAAATAAACTCTATCTCTCTATCATTTCTCTCTCTCTCTCTCTGTCTACACCTCTGTATTACACACTCTCTCAGAATATAATTTGACACACTAATTTCTCCCCTCAAACACTAGCACACTCAGTCAGGTCTGCAAGCCCATTAATTAGAGAGAAGAATGGAGGAAAAGAGAGATAGAGTGAGTGATAGAGAGAGAAAGAGAGATTTTGTGTGAGAGAGATAGAGAGAGTGAATGATAGAGAGAGTGAGTGATAGAGAGATAGAGAGAGTGAGTGATAGAGAGATAGAGAGAGTGAGTGATAGAGAGAGTGAGTGATAGAGAGATAGAGAGAGTGAGTGATAGAGAGAGTGAGTGATAGAGAGAGTGAGTCATAGAGAGAGAGAGAGTGAGTGATAGAGAGAGAGAGAGTGAGTGATAGAGAGAGAGAGAGTTGGTGATAGAGAGAGAGAGTGATAGAGAGAGTGAGTGATAGAGAGAGTGAGTGATAGAGAGATAGAGAGAGTGAGTGATAGAGAGAGTGAGTGATAGAGAGAGTGAGTGATAGAGAGATAGAGAGAGTGAGTGATAGAGAGAGAAAGAGAGAGAGTGAGTGATAGAGAGAGTGAGTGATAGAGAGAGTGAGTGAGTGATAGCGAGAGTGAGTGATAGATAGATAGAGAGAGAGAGTGAGTGATAGAGAGAGTGAGTGATAGAAAGAGTGAGTGATAGAGAGAGTGTGATAGAGTGATAGAGAGAGAAAGAGAGAGAGTGAGTGAGTGAGTGAGTGATAGAGAGAGTGAGTGATAGAGTGATAGAGAGAGTGAGTGATAGAGAGAGAAGTTACATTCCAATTTTCTTTTTAGAAAAAATCCCCGGAGAAATTCACATTTTTGCAGAACTTGCAGATTCACATGATGGTGCCTTCGCTCCCTCTCCTGTTCTTCTTTTTATTTATTACCCAAATGCTAAAGCGAGCGAGGGTTCACGTTTCTTTTAATTGCCCCTTGTTCAGTGGCATGATAGCTAGAACAGTGGCCTGCAGCTGGAACAGCAAGAAGACAAGGGAGAACTGCAGTGCAGTGTGTATATACAGTACATAGGTAGAAAACAGAGCATCCATTTTATATAGCCAAGGAGGGAGGGAGGGAGGGAGAGAGAGAGAGAGAGAGAGAGAGAGAGAGAGAGAGAGAGAGAGAGAGAGAGAGAGAGAGAGAGAGAGAGAGAGAGAGAGAGAGAGAGAGAGAGAGAGAGAGAGAGAGAGAGAGAGAGAGAGAGAGAGAGAGAGAGAGAGAGAGAGAGAGAGAGAGAGAGAGAGAGAGAGAAAGGGAGAGAGAGAGAGAGGGAGAGAGAGAGGGAGAGAGAGAGAGAGAGAGAGAGAGAGAGAGAGAGAAACAGAGAGAGAAACAGAGAGAGAAACAAAGATAATTACTTGACACATTGGAAACAATTAACCAAAAAACAAAAGCAAACTAGAATGCTATTTGGCCCTAAACAGAGAGTACATAGTCGCAGAATACTTGACCCCTGACCCCAAATTAAGGAAAGCTTTGACTATGTACAGACTCAGTGACCATAGCCTTGCTATTGAGAAAGGCCGCTGTATGGAAACCTGGCTCTCAAGAGAAGACAGGCTATTTGCACACTGCCCACAAAATGAGATGGAAACTGAGCTGCGCTTCCTAACCTCCTGCCTAACGTATGACCATATTAGAGACATATATTTTCCTCAGATTACACAGACCTACAAAGAATTCCCTAGCTGGGTTGAGCTCAGACACAGACTCTATGGGAATGTCCCTCGAGCCAGTATTCAAACAGCTCTTTGATTTGACTCACAAATAATGTAATAGATTCAAACACATCAAAACCCACCTCTCTTTAGTTTAAATGTGAGTCTCTTTATTAGTTGTTGGTTGTGTGTGTGTGTGTGTGTCTGTGTGTGTGCTACGTGTCTGTGTGTGTGTGCTACCTTTGTGTGTATGTGTGTGTATTTGTGTGTGTGTGTGCGTGTTACGTGTGTTTGTATGTGTGTGTGTCTGTGCTACGTGTCTGTGTGTGTGTGTGTTACCTTTGTGTGCACGTGTGTGTATTTGCGTGTTTGTGTGTGTGTGTGCCTTTTATAGCTGACTTTTACACAATGCTGCTCCGGTTGGAGGCAGATGAGTTTGATGTGATTGTGGTAGGCAGCGTGGCAGCCGGGAACTTAGTGAGGGAGATGATTACATGAAGAGGGACAGAGGGAAGAGAGGGGATTAGAGAGAGAGAGAGAGAGAGAGAGAGAGAGAGAGAGAGAGAGAGAGAGAGAGAGAGAGAGAGAGAGAGAGAGAGAGAGAGAGAGAGAGAGAGAGAGAGAGAGAGAGAGAGAGAGAGAGAGAGAGAGAGAGAGAGAGAGAGAGAGAGAGAGAGAGAGAGAGAGAGAGAGAGGGAGAGACAGAGAGAGAGAGAGAGAGAGAGAGAGACAGAGAGAGAGAGACAGAGAGAGAGAGAGACATTTGTAATGTCTTTACTGTTTTGAAACCTCTGTATGTGTAATGTTTACTGTTAATTTTTGTTGTTTTTCACTTTATATATTCACTTTATATATTATCTACCTCACTTGCTTTGGCAATGTTAACACATGTTTCCCATGCCAATAAAGCCCTTGAATTGAATTGAATTGAGAGAGACAGAGAGAGACAGAGAGAGAGACAGAGAGAGAGAGACAGAGAGAGAGAGAGAGAGAGAGAGAGAGAGAGAGAGAGAGAGAGAGAGAGAGAGAGAGAGAGAGAGAGAGAGAGAGAGAGAGAGAGAGAGAGAGAACAAATATTTGGTATGAGGGGAATTCCTACTTTCACCACCAGCTCCATCCTCTCCACCATTGGACAATAGGACACAGACCGGGATACTACCTGTAAAATGAAGGTGAATTAATGCTGAAGGTTCCCGCTTGGTAGTGAATTAATTTCAATATAAATGAAATGGGATGGGGGAGTCAGGTGGGGTGAGGGTGGGTTGGTATGTATGTTGGGTGTCTTGCTCCAGCCTGTTCTGGAGGGTGGGTGGTGGGGGGGGGGGGGGGCACTAACCAACCCACGACCCCACCACCATGACGATGGCCTAATGCTCCACAGCAACGAGAGGAAAATGATCTCAATGCTGCATCTCTCTCTCTCTCTCTCTCTCTCTCTCTCTCTCTCTCTCTCTCTCTCTCTCTCTCTCTCTCTCTCTCTCTCTCTCTCTCTCTCTCTCTCTCTCTCTCTCTCTAGTTCTGTTTTGATGGCCCCTCATTGGCTCAAGGTGGTGGGTTAATTATACACACACACACACACACACACACACACACACACACACACACACACACACACACACACACACACACACACACACACACACACACACACACACGGCCAGAGGGTTTGTTACCAAGAGGGAATTTAGTGACGTGCTGAAGGTCAGGATTCCTCGGTTCCTTGGTCTTGATTGAGAAACACACAATTCAATTGAACGTCGCTCATTAAAGAGGCAGGATCTTCATTCAGTCTCCTGATTGGATAAACACTGGTAAATGGAGTTAAGGGGCTGAATGGTTAGCGATAGCCTCTGGAGTATCCTGGACTGTGCTTTGAGGCGAGGGCGAGTTGGTTCTAGTCTGCTGGAGAGATGAGGAGAGTTTACGACAGTGCTAACTCTGTTGGTAACTGTCTCAAACACAAGAAAACCTTTAAAAACCAGTCAACTCTTGGCTGTGTGTTGTACGTTTGTTTTGGCGTTTGTACTGCTATGTTTGAGAGCATGTGTGTGTGTGTGTGTGTGTGTGTGTGTGTGTGTGTGTGTGTGTGTGTGTGTGTGTGTGTTTGTGTGTTTGTGTATGATGTATGTGTGACGTGTGTGTCCCCTAAATTGGTGTGTGTGTGTGTGTGTGTGTGTGTGTGTGTGTGTGTGTGTGCGAGAGCTGCCTCTTCTATCCACTGAGGTGATTTGTCATTTTCAAGGTGATTTCTCTTGATCTGTTCTCTCCCTCTGTTGTGTGTGTGTGTGTGTGTGTGTGTGTGTGTGTGTGTGTGTGTGTGTGGTGTTGGTGTGTGTTTGAGTGTGTTCTGTGTGTGGGTGCCTGTGTGTTTATTTTGTGTGTGTGTGTGTGTGTGTGGTGACTTTGTGGTTTAACGCAGAATGTTCTGGAAGTGCTCTGAAAGGAAGTAGCTCCAGCCAACAGCCACTCTGAGTGAGAGCTATAAGATTTAGCTGACAAAATGGGCTCTGAAATCCACAAGGACATTTGAGTGAATGTGGCCTGAAGGAAAAGTGACACGTCGCATAAAAGGTTCTGTATCGCTCTCTTTCTTAAATCCCCTCTCTGTCTGTCTGTCTGTCTGTCTGTCTGTCTGTCTGTCTGTCTGTCTGTCTGTCTGTCTGTCTCTCTCTCTCTGTCTCTCTCTCTCTCTCTCTCTCTCTCTCTCCCTCTCTCTCTCTCTCCATCCCTCACTCTTTTTTCTTTCTCTTGGTCGAGCATGAGCCAAACGTCTCTCTCATCTTTTGGCTTCATGGGATAATCAGTCTTTTTCATTCCCTGTCTCACTTATCTTCTCTGTAAGGTGCTAGTGGTGGAAGTAAATCCATTTGTGAGTGCCATGTATGAGCAAAGTCTATCCTCCCTGAGGTTCCTTTA
>NC_092149.1:83227079-83229579 GCF_045791955.1 Oncorhynchus clarkii lewisi
CCACCAGTAAAAATACACCAGTCAGCTTGGGAGAGAGTTGGACAACTGAATGTCTTCAACCAAAATGTGTCTTCTGTATTTAACCCAATCAGAGAGGTGCGGGGGGAGCAGTTGTTGGGGAGTTTATTGCCTTGCAGAACATCAGATTCTTATTTCTTAAAAAAATAAAAAATAATGATAATTACATTTCCGTCTCGGCATTCAAACCATTGACCTTTCAGTTACTGGACCAGTGCGCTTAACCACTCTCCCACCTGTTACTTGCTACCTGCTACTTGCTACCTGTTACCTTCTACCTGCTACCTTCTACCTGCTACTTTCTACTTGCTTCCTTCTACCTGCTACTTACTACCTGCTACCTGCTACTTACTACCTGCTACCTTCTACTTTCTACCTTGTATGCTACTTGCTACTTGCTACATCCTACTTGCTATCTCCTACTTGCTACCTGCTTCTTGCTACCTGCTACTTGCTTCCTTCTACCTGCTACTTGCTACCTTCTACTTGCTACCTGCTTCTTGATACCTGCTACCTTCTACTTGCTACCTGCTTCTTGCTACCTGCTACCTACTACTTGCTACCTTCTACCTGCTACTTGCTACCTGCTACCTGCTTCTTGATACCTGCTACATGCTACTTGCTACCTGCTTATTGCTACCTGCTACCTGCTACTTGCTACCTGCTTTTTGCTAGCTGCTACCTTATACCTGCTACTTGCTACCTGCTTCTTGCTACCTGCTACCTTCTATCTTCTACTTGCTACCTGCTTCTTGATACCTGCTACCTGCTACTTGCTACCTGCTTCTTGCTACTTGCTACCTGCTACTTGCTACCTGCTTCTTGCTACCTGCTACCTACTTTCTACCTTCTACTTGCTACCTTCTACTTGCTACCTTCTACCTGCTATCTGCTACTTACTACCTGCTACCTTCTACTTGCTAATTGCTACCTTCTACCTTCTACTTGCTACCTTCTACCCGATACCTACTACGTGCTACCTTCTACCTGCTACCTAATACCTGCTACTTGTTACCTGCTACCTGCTAGGTCAGAGAAAGGAGAAGAGAATAGCACAACGCTCGTTAACATGCTCTTTGTGTCTGTCTCTTTCCATCACAGTCTTATTGAGGGGAAGAGTTCGGATACCAATGACTGGAGTCGAGGAAAACAGGAGAAAAACAGAAAGCGGCGGAAAGCACAGCTTTATTTACCAGAGGAGGGGAGAGGGGGTTAAGAGAGAGAGAGGAGAGGGAGGGAGGGAGGCAGAGGGAGGGAGGGGGGCAGAGGGAGGGGATCCACTGCACGCTGGCGGGAAGCCAACACTCTAAGCCCTGGCAGCTCGTTAGCCTCTATGTTACTGACCTGATAGACCACAAGCCACCCTCCCAACCCCCCACGCCAGACACAGTGCAGCCCACCGCCTCTAAGGGCAGTGGAGGGACTGGGAGAGAATAGAACCAGGATGGAGGGACTGGGAGAGAATAGAACCAGGAATGGAGAGACTGGGAGAGAATAGAACCAGGAATGGAGAGACTGGGAGAGAATAGAAACCGGATGGAGGGACTGGGAGAGAATAGAACCAGGATGGAGAGACTGTGAGAGAATAGAACCAGGATGGAGGGACTGGGAGAGAATAGAACCAGGATGGAGAGACTGGGAGAGAATAGAACCAGGATGGATGGACTGGGAGAGAATAGAACCAGGATGGATGGACTGGGAGAGAATAGAACCAGGATGGAGGGACTGGGAGAGAATAGAACCAGGATGGAGAGACTGGGAGAGAATAGAACCAGGATGGAGGGACTGGGAGAGAATAGAACCAGGATGGAGAGACTGGGAGAGAATAGAACCAGGATGGAGAGACTGGGGAGAATAGAACCAGGATGGAGGGACTGGGAGAGAATAGAACCAGGATGGAGAGACTGGGAGAGAATATAAACAGGATGGAGAGACTGGGAGAGAATAGAACCAGGATGGAGAGACTGGGAGAGAATAGAACCAGGATGGAGAGACTGGGAGAGAATATAACCAGGATGGAGGGACTGGGAGAGAATAGAACCAGGATGGATGGACTGGGAGAGAATAGAACCAGGATGGAGGGACTGGGAGAGAATAGAACCAGGATGGAGAGACTGGGGAGAATAGAACCAGGATGGAGAGACTGGGAGAGAATAAAACCAGGATGGAGGGACTGGGAGAGAATAGAACCAGGATGGAGAGACTGGGAGAGAATAGAACCAGGATGGAGAGACTGGGAGAGAATAGAACCAGGATGGAGAGACTGGGGAGAATAGAACCAGGATGGAGGGACTGGGAGAGAATAGAACCAGGATGGAAAGACTGGGAGAGAATAGAACCAGGATGGAGAGACTGGGAGAGAATATAACCAGGTTGGAGGGACTGGGAGAGAATAGAACCAGGATGGAGGGACTGGGAGAGAATAGAACCAGGATGGAGAGACATGGAGAGAATAGAACCAGGATGGAGGGACTGGGAGAGA
>NC_092149.1:83234579-83254579 GCF_045791955.1 Oncorhynchus clarkii lewisi
GAGAGGGACAATGAGAGACACACAAACACAGAGACACACAGAGAGACAGAGAGAAACTGAATGGATACCCTCTAATCCTCCTACTATGACCCCTCCCTCTTCTTCTCCCTCCATCTCACCTCCCTCTGTATGAATATTAACATGTTTGATTCATTATTTTCACTCACAGTTTCAATTTTCTTCTCCTCTCAGATTCGTCGTACAGGGAGGGCGAGGGCGACCAGGGGGCGGGTGGTAAATCCTCCAGCATCATCGGCTCCGAGGTGGCCCTGTTCGCATGCATCGCCTCGGGCAGCGTCATCTTCATCGTCATCATCATCATGCTGGTCCTGCTGCTGCTCAAGTACCGGCGACGGCACCGCAAGCACTCTCCGCAGCACGGCACCACGCTGTCCCTCAGCACGCTGGCCACGCCCAAACGGGGCAACAACAACGGCTCGGAGCCCAGTGACATCATCATCCCTCTCAGGACTTCAGACAGCGTCTTCTGCCCGCACTACGAGAAAGTGAGTGGGGACTACGGTCACCCAGTGTACATCGTTCAGGAGATGCCCCCCCAGAGCCCTGCTAACATCTACTACAAGGTCTAAACCTCACCTCCAACCTCCCTGGCAGGGCTCGTTTTTGGATTGGACCCTCCTTTCCCATCTCTCTGTTATTGTTCTTGTTGTTTTTACAGAAACGTTACTATTTGTGGTTAATATTCCTTGTTTGTTTGGGATTCGTTCGAGAACGCAAAGAGAAAAGCTGCTCTCCTGGGGATTTTTTTGGGGGGGGGAATACCTCCTATCTGCTTCTCTTCTCTCCCAGCAGCTTGTGTGTTTGTGTGTGTGGACGGACGGAAGGACAGATGGATGGTTGGAGAGACAGAAAGATGCCCCCCCCCCCAGCCCCCTACACGTGTTTGTTTTGGATACACAGAAGGAACAGAGGAGTTTGACCCAAACCTCCCTGGATATCCTGCTCTGCGATTCTCCCCAAAAGAGACTACTGCTGGGAAAGAGACAATGGAGGGAGAAAGAGAGGGATGGCAGAGAGAGGAATGGCAGAGAGAGGGATGGCAGAGAGAGGGATGGCAGAGAGAGGAAAAGGAGAGAAGAGGCGAACCATGAACTCATGTCAGTAATGGCAGTTAGTCCCTCCGCCCATGAGACACTTTGTGGAAATATCCACTCTGGGACAATCCCGAATGACACACGGACACCAACCTATCACCCACACAACCACCCACTCACTCACCCTATCACCCACACACCCACCCACTCACCCACTGTCAGTCATTGTGAACGGTTCAGACCCTCGTGCTCGTTACGACCCATAATTCCCTCATCGTTGCCGACCACACCTTTTACTTTCTTGCGTCATCAGTCATTACCGTGGTTACTTGAAAAAAGGTTTAGGAGAAGAAGAAAACAGCACGATTCCTTTTTACAGCTTCATTATTGTTGGTTACTTCCTGGTGTTGTTCAACTTGCAGATTATAGATTTTTTTTGGTAACGTGGTTTTGTCGCAGCTCATGTCGTGCTGGTGTACGTGACTTTCAAATACACACAGACACGTGTGAAAAACACACGCACGCACGCACACACACACACACACACACACACGCACGCGCACACACACGCACACGCACACACACACACACACACACACACACACACACACACACACACACACACACACACACACACACACACGCACGCGCACACGCACACGCACGCGCACACACACGCACACACACACACACACGCACGCGCACACACACGCACACACACACACACACACACGCACGCGCACACACACACACACACACACACACACACACGCACGCGCACACACACACACACACACACACACACACACACACACACACACACACACACACGCACGCGCACACACACGCACACACACACACGCACACAGACACACACACACACACACGCACGCACACACACACACACGCACACACACATGCGCACACGCGCACACGCACACGCACACACACACACACACTGCAGCCCAGCACTGAGAGAGCAGAAAGCAGGACTTAGAGAGGGCTGGACCATGTGGAGGTGTTTTATTTGGGTTCCGTCGCATCGGGGGACATGCTGCTCTTTCTACTCCCTCTGAGTGGTCAGGGCTCACCAGGTGGCTTCTGGGAAGGGTGGAGGACCTAAATGAATGATAGAGCAGCACTTTTAACCCCCGCCCTGTCCCTCTACCCAGTCAAGCAGTCAGATCACAGAGAGGGAATGAGAGGTGCTGGCAGAGGGGGTAAAAGAGAGAGAGGATAGAAGCTGTATCCCTTTCAGTATGGTTGTAATAGTAGCAAGGACTGACTTTCCATAGATTGGCCTCTAGAACACCGAGAGGTGTTGGTGAACCGGAAATACAGGCAATAAGAAATCCCACCATGCCTTGCTGCTGCAGTTTCAGCTACACGGAGGAAAGGTAAAGATAAGAGAAGCCCAGGTCTAAGTGGAGTTTAACCCAGCTGCTGTCTGAAACAGAGAGGTCTGGTGGAGTTTAACCCAGCCACTAACCCAGCCACTGCTGAAACAGAGAGGTCTGGTGGAGTTCAACCCAGCCACTGTCTGAAACAGCTCTAGGTTCCGTAGTGTCTGTTCCCAGGGGCAACAAGAACCGTTGCCATCCTACACAACTTTTAAAAGCACAGGGACATCAAAGCTCATTGTCACTTTTTCTCAAACATCATCTTTAGCATTTCCTTGTTGTTGTTTTTGTTTTTTTGTTAGAAAAATAGATGTACATTTAAAGGAGGACATTTTGAAAACAGAAAGAGTAAGAAATAAACCATCTGAAAAAAAAATCATTATTTATTCATCATAGACCCATTAGAGGTGTTGTCAGAAAGACACTGATGTAGTCTTTAGTCTGGTATAAAAGTACACATTATGCAAGCTAGAGTTTTAATGATCTAATTCACCCACAATGTCCCATCTTTTCATTAACTTCCACCCAGAGACACAGGACTAGAGCCTGGGAAGGGGATAGGGAGGGCAGCCTGGACATATGCCCCAAGGGGAGAGGAGGTTGTTGGACCCAAAATAGCATAACCACCAGGCAGACCAGCAGTGTATCCCACACTCCTTCACTGTAGCATCTCCCAAAGGACCATGGGAAGATTCTCATGATGACCCTGTGCCCCTCTTTCCCCATGCTACCGTGTGTGTGTGTGTGTGTGTGTGTGTGTGTGTGTGTGTGTGTGTGTGTGTGTGTGTGTGTGTGTGTGTGTGTGTGTGTGTGTGTGTGTGTGTGTGTGTGCCTCCTGTTGAGCAAGGCCAGTGAAAGACAGCCATTTGGTTCTCTTTATTCACACGCATTTGAAAACATTGACTTAAGAAAATGAGAACACGAGTGTGACTTATACCACGCCCAAATCATGTATCTGTTCACAGCCAACATTCTCATTAGTTCATTAAGAACATCAAATTTCACCAAGCCTTGTATGATCTGGGGTTTCTGCCTCTAAGAGGCTACAAAATCTGCAAATATGCAATTTCTATTTATTTTTTTAAGAATTGAGAGAAATCTACACCTATGGAAAGTGTTCTTACACCACTGAGAGATGTAACAACAAACAGGACAACAACAAAACGAGTAAAGTACATCACACGAGCCTGCTGTTAAGAGTTTTTTGATTTCTAGTATTATTTTAACATTTATTTCGTTCCAAGGTAAACTGTGAAGAAGAGAAAAAAAAACGTTTTGAAAATGAAATGCACCCGGATAGTTATTTAAGAAAAAGTGAGAGAGAGAGAGAGAGAGAGAAAAAAACACACACACCAGGAATCACAAAACAAATTGATGTTGAGTTGCTGTCTGAACTGCGACAGAATATGACAATCGTTTTAGTTTCTTTGAATCTGACGTCCTTATCCTAGCTGACGTACAACTGACATTCTTCTAAAACGGCTAGGGTCGATTTTTATGTCCCTGTTATGTCAATGAAATGTTGCAAGCCATGTTGAGAGAATGTTAGCAAGCTGGCTAGGAGAAGTACTTCAGGCTAACTGTAAAATGCCTTGCTCGTATTGGTCAGCCCTTGGTCACCTGACTCAGTAATTTTGCACCGTTCTATCTGTAGGTGAGAAACTGTAAATACATGAATGTTTGTTTTGTTTATGGATCCTGGGATGTTACAATAGCCTTATTCACCTTTTTAGGAAAGTACATGGAAATGAATAAAGAGCAAATGGGACACTCTTCTGTAAAACAGAGCATATGTTTGTTGGTAAATAGCTTGTGTACATATTGACAAGATCAATAAAACAATGTTTTTATCAACTCTTAAAGTAAGATGTTTTGTATACAATTAGATTATTATTATTTTTTTGCTATGTATTTTAGCTAGCGCTCGTTGGAAAGCCCTTGTCCTCCTCCCACTCCCCCCCCCCCCCCCTTTTGCACTGTTTCCATGGCAATTTGGTTTGGAAACAATCGAGAGAACAAGTTGCCAAACTGACTGCTGCATATCCATGTGTACCATAAATATTTATTGAATTCATTTTTGTTGTTGTTCTGTTTTTTTTTATTTGATTTCTGTTCAGTAAGTGACACAGTATTACGATTGGGTTGTTCATTTGTCTCCCTGTCCTGGTTCCGTTAGTCTGTCCTGGTTTCATTAGTCTGTCCTGGTTTCGTTAGTATGTCCTGGTTTCGTTAGTCTGTCCTGGTTTCATTAGTCTGTCCTGGTTTCGTTAGTCTGTCCTGGTTTCGTTAGTCTGTCCTGGTTTCATTAGTCTGTCCTGGTTTCGTTAGTCTGTCCTGGTTTCCAGGTGGCTGTATCAGTAACCCCTCCCCTTGCAGTTTCAGATGACCAGGCCGTTGAAATGGTTAAACATTCAAGAACTAAATGAACTACAGTGACACACATTCCACCAGTCTGTTAAAGAACTGAAAATGTTTTTCAATAAAATGTTTTTCCTATGGACATGCCGTCTGTGTTTTCCTATGGTCTGTCTGTGTTTTCCTACGGTCTGTCTGTGTTTTCCTACGGTCTGTCTGTGTTTTTCTACGGTCTGTCTGTGTTTTCCTACGGTCTGTCTGTGTTTTCCTACGGGCTGTCTGTGTTTTCCTACGGTCTGTCTGTGTTTTCCTATGGTCTGTCTGTGTTTTTCTACGGTCTGTCTGTGTTTTCCTATGGTCTGTCTGTGATTTCCTATGGTCTGTCTGTGTTTTCCTACGGTCTGTCTGTGTTTTCCTACGGTCTGTCTGTGTTTTCCTACGGTCTGTCTGTGTTTTCCTACGGTCTGTCTGTGTTTTTCTACGGTCTGTCTGTGTTTTCCTACGGTCTGTCTGTGTTTTCCTACGGTCTGTCTGTGTTTTCCTACGGTCTGTCTGTGTTTTCCTTCGGTTTGTCTGTGTTTTCCTACGGTCTGTCTGTGTTTTCCTACGGTCTGTCTGTGTTTTCCTACGGTCTGTCTGTGTTTTCCTACGGTCTGTCTGTGTTTTCCTACGGTCTGTCTGTGTTTTCCTACGGTCTGTCTGTGTTTTCCTACGGTCTGTCTGTGTTTTCCTATGGTCTGTCTGTGTTTTCCTACGGTCTGTCTGTGTTTTCCTACGGTCTGTCTGTGTTTTCCTACGGTCTGTCTGTGTTTTCCTACGGTCTGTCTGTGTTTTCCTATGGACATGCCGTCTGTCTGTACTGTTGTGAGTCTGTATTTCTGAATTGGATGGATTTTCTGAAACTTGTGGTTTCTCTACAGGACATCACACTGTGAAACGCTTGTGGTTACATACGGTTTGCACTGCAAAACACGTCCACCTTCCTTAGATACAGCCTTTCATACTATTGGAAGGCATTGACATCTTGCCAAGACACATTTATTTGAGTGTGCTGACAGATAATTTCACTTTAACCTTAAAAAGCCTTAAAACAGGTCAGAATATCTTAAAACAAGACAAAATGAATCTTGATGCATTTTCTGAGCGAGCGGAATCAACTCAAAACAGGCCATTTTTCAGTTCATGATCTCAGTGCGATACAAAAAAAAATGGATGAACAATTTTTATTTTTCATTTTACGTTTGTTAGTCTCTAGGAAATGTAATCACATGTTTCTCTGTGGTGTGTGTCTGTGTGCTGTTTCTCTGTGGTGTGTGTCTGTGTGCTGTTTCTCTGTGGTGTGTGTCTGTGTGCTGTTTCTCTGTTGTGTCTGTGTGCTGTTTCTCTGTTGTGTCTGTGTGCTGTTTCTCTGTTGTGTCTGTGTCTGTGTGCTGTTTCTCTGTTGTGTGTCTGTGTGCTGTTTCTTTCTTTCATTGTCTGAGTATATTTAAGAATGTAGTTCAGTATATCAGTAGTATCTGTATATCAGTAGCCAGTAGTATCTGTATACTATATATCAGTAGCCAGTAGTATCTGATATCAGTAGCCAGTAGTATCTGTATACTATATATCAGTAGCATCTGTGTACTGTATATCAGTAGCCAGTAGTATCTGATATCAGTAGCCAGTAGTATCTGTATATCAGTAGCCAGTAGTATCTGATATCAGTAGCCAGTAGTATCTGTATATCAGTAGCCAGTAGTATCTGATATCAGTAGCCAGGCTGTGTATAGGTGTGGTCCTCTGCTCGGCTCTCTGTACAGGGTGGTCCATTGAGCTGTGGTCCGGGGTAATGATGTCATGGCGGGCTGTGATTAAGAGGGCCTCTCGGCTCTCGACGGGGGACACTGGCTCTCTGGAACTAACCCAACAACCTAGTGCAGAGCAAGCCAGACCAGAGCAGCCTGTGTCCTGTATGGATCAAGTCTACACTAGGTGAAAGATTAGTGGAATCTGTGTTTATTTTATTTGTTTATTTCACCTTTTTTTAGCCAGGTAGGCCAGTTGAGAACAAGTTCTCATTTACAACTGTGAACTGGCCAAGACACAAACAACAACACAGAGTTGCACTTGGAATAAACACGCGTACAGTCAATAACACAATAGAGTGAAGTCTATATACAGTGTATCCAAATGGCATGAGGAGGCAAGGCAATAAATAGGCCATAGTAGCGAAGTAATTACAATTTAGCAAATTAACACTGGAGTGATAGATGAGCAGATGAACATGTGCAGGTAGAAATACTGGTGTGCAAAAGAGCAGAAAAGTAAATAAAATCAGTATGGGGATGAGGTAGGTAGATTGGATGGACTATTTACAGATTGACTATGTACAGCTGCAGCGATCGGTCAGCTGCTCAGATAGATGATGTTTAAAGTTAGCGAGGGAAATATAAGTGGGTAGCTGGACAGGTAGGATGACTGACAGTGAAGGTGAACAGGTGGTCCCGGGTCAGGTGACAGAGGAATGGATGAGACTGAGGCAGGAATTCCTTGTCTGTGTTGCATCACAAAGGAAACAGAATAACATGTATCCAATCAAATTCATATATCACAAAGATCCAATCATAACAATCATTCATTAATTAATATAATTAGGCAATTGGGCCGTGATCATTGACCATTCACATTACACAATAGATTTGAAGCGTGCGCTCCAAGCCGCGCTCCACGGTAATAACTATAAACAATAACTGATGGCCCACTCTCCTAATCGCAACAGATAGTTCAGATGAAAAGGTAACAGTTTCGGTGGAATTACATGGATTCATGGACGCACAGAACGTCTGGAATAGACAGAGTTGAGGAAGAGAAAGCAGGGAGATCGGGCGGTGGCAATTTCCTCCTTTTAATGAGTTGAGATCTGTCAGACATTTCCACCTGACCTAATTAAAGCACCCCTGGTCCAGCTGAGCAAGTGGCCATGAATTAAAGGATTCTTCCACCAACTCCATGGGCCTTTTCTACACTAGGGGCTGTAGCATTTTAAACTAGATGGTGTCCTGCCTGGATCAAGTCTGCACTAGGGGCTGTAGCATTTTAGACCAGCCAACCCTTAGACCTAGCCCATAGATAGACCTAGCCCATAGATAGACCTAGCCCATAGATAGACCTAGCCCATAGATAGACCTAGCCCATAGATAGACCTAGCCCATAGGCCTAAGGGTTCATCGGCTGTCCCCATAAAATATCCCTATTTTGAATCTCCTATGGGGATTGAATCCAAAAGAGTTCTAGCTGGAATCAAAAAGAGTTCTAGCTGGAATCAAAAAGAGTTCTAGCTGGAATCAAAAAGAGTTCTAGCTGGAATCAAAAAGAGTTCTAGCTGGAATCAAAAAGAGTTCAAACTGGAATCAAAAAGAGTTCTAGCTGGAATCAAAAAGAGTTCTAGCTGGAATCAAAAAGAGTTCTAGCTGGAATCAAAAAGAGTTCTAACTGGAATCAAAAAGAGTTCAAACTGGAATCAAAAAGAGTTCTAACTGGAATCAAAAAGAGTTCTAACTGGAATCAAAAAGAGTTCAAACTGGAATCAAAAAGAGTTCTAGCTGGAATCAAAAAGAGTTCTACCTGGAATCAAAAAGAGTTCAAACTGGAATCAAAAAGAGTTCTACCTGGAATCAAAAAGTGTTCTAGCTGGAATCAAAAAGAGTTCTAGCTGGAATCAAAAAGAGTTCAAACTGGAATCAAAAAGAGTTCTAACTGGAATCAAAAAGAGTTCTAGCTGGAATCAAAAATAGTTCTACCTGGAATCAAAAATAGTTCTAACTGGAATCAAAAAGAGTTCAAACTGGAATCAAAAAGAGTTCTAACTGGAATCAAAAAGAGTTCTAGCTGGAATCAAAAAGAGTTCTAGCTGGAATCAAAAAGAGTTCTAACTGGAATTAAAAAGAGTTCTACCTGGAATCAAAAAGAGTTCTAACTGGAATTAAAAAGAGTTCTACCTGGAATCAAAAAGAGTTCTACCTGGAATCAAAAAGGGTTCTTCCAAGTTTTTTTTTTATAAACAGTGTACAATAGATCAGCTACTGTATATCTGACTGGGTTATTCAAACCCAGTCGTTGTCCTCCATCTAGCTACATATATCACCATTCTTATTATCCTGGACCCGAACACCAAATAGATTCCTGTGTCCGGATCAAAATCCCTATAAATCACTGAGTAATAACAACACATCCTGGATTACTGTGCTGTGAAATATATCCCAATTAAAATAGTCAGTAGGTACTACTGTACTACACTACTGTGCAGCAGTGATGTGCAGTCAGATTTTGGGTAAGAACTGGCTGTTAACAAAACCAGATTTACTCACAAATAAACATTGATGAAGCCCAAGTTCACCATACCACAAATAGCTCTGACAACCACAGTGACGTAAACTATTAACCTGAAATTGACAAACCATTTTCACCCAATGTAGCCAAGATACATAAGCGATCGCCTTCGACAAAATGACTTACTGCTCCACTGAGCTCAGCCGTAAACCGATGTAGCATCCCAAGTTACAACTGATAGGTGACGCTAAAATACCAATACATAGACGCATTTCATTGGAATAATTTGCAATGCAAACTCTTGAGGTGATCGTGTTAACGCCACACCGGCTGTCATGAGTCATGATGGTCACGGTAACTAGGCGTCTCCAAGCTCTGATGCTGTTGATGGTCATTAGTAGCCGACCGAACTTGCTGACTGCCTGGTACTCTGCGCTCTGTTGTCCCTCTAATCACTCTGACATCAATACAAATCTAATCTAAAATCTAATCAAACACTTAATGAAAGCCCATTAGCTTTAGCAATTGCAAGAGAAAACAGAGTGATGGCCTCTATTAAAAAGAGGAGGAACCCATCAGCTTTCTATAGGCTAGGCCTACTATATTTATTAAGCACATTGCTTATCTTTACAACGGGAGTATAGCCTACCTGGCTGGCATGAACATGAACCACGGAGGGATAAGTGTCCTCCATTTGCTATTTAAGTGCATGGATGGCATACATTGTTTTCCGCTGTCCCTATGTTGATACAAGTGCATGATAATGGTTCATTCTAAATCAAAGCAAATTTCATAAATGTATTATTTAGTATATGTTAAGACAAGATTAAATCAAGAATAGTCCGATCGTTGACAATGTTAGCCCATCACCTGTGAATGATGCCCAACTTAAGGCAAACAGTGCATGCTTTTTTTCTTGACTTTTCCCAAATCAAAAGTCGCACACCTCATGTAGCCTAGCCCATAGTCCTATAAGGTTAGTATCACACCTCATGTAGCCTAGCCCATAGCCCTATATGTTTTAATAAGGTTAGTATCACACCTCATGTAGCCTAGCCCATAGGCCTATATGTTTTAATAAGGTTAGTATCACACCTCATGTAGCCTAGCCCATAGTCCTATAAGGTTAGTATCACACCTCATGTAGCCTAGCCCATAGCCCTATATGTTTTAATAAGGTTAGTATCACACCTCATGTAGCCTAGCCCATAGTCCTATAAGGTTAGTATCACACCTCATGTAGCCTAGCCCATAGCCCTATATGTTTTAATAAGGTTAGTATCACACCTCATGTAGCCTAGCCCATAGGCCTATATGTTTTAATAAGGTTAGTATCACACCTCATGTAGCCTAGCCCATAGTCCTATAAGGTTAGTATCACACCTCATGTAGCCTAGCCCATAGCCCTATATGTTTTAATAAGGTTAGTATCACACCTCATGTAGCCTAGCCCATAGTCCTATAAGGTTAGTATCACACCTCATGTAGCCTAGCCCATAGCCCTATATGTTTTAATAAGGTTAGTATCACACCTCATGTAGCCTAGCCCATAGTCCTATATGTTTTAATAAGGTTAGTATCACACCTCATGTAGCCTAGCCCATAGCCCTATATGTTTTAATAAGGTTAGTATCACACCTCATGTAGCCTAGCCCATAGTCCTATATGTTTTAATAAGGTTAGTATAACACCTCATGTAGCCTAGCCCATAGTCCTATATGTTTTAATAAGGTTAGTATAACACCTCATGTAGCCTAGCCCATAGTCCTATATGTTTTAATAAGGTTAGTATCACACCTCATGTAGCCTAGCCCATAGTCCTATATGTTTTAATAAGGTTAGTATAACACCTCATGTAGCCTAGCCCATAGTCCTACATGTTTTAATAAGGTTAGTATCACACCTCATGTAGCCTAGCCCATAGTCCTATATGTTTTAATAAGGTTAGTATCACACCTCATGTAGCCTAGCCCATAGTCCTATATGTTTTAATAAGGTTAGTATCACACCTCATGTAGCCTAGCCCATAGTCCTATATGTTTTAATAAGGTTAGTATCACACCTCATGTAGCCTAGCCCATAGTCCTATATGTTTTAATAAGGTTAGTATCACACCTCATGTAGCCTAGCCCATAGTCCTATATGTTTTAATAAGGTTAGTAACACACCTCATGTAGCCTAGCCCATAGTCCTATATGTTTTAATAAGGTTAGTATCACACCTCATGTAGCCTAGCCCATAGTCCTATATGTTTTAATAAGGTTAGTATCACACCTCATGTAGCCTAGCCCATAGTCCTATATGTTTTAATAAGGTTAGTATCACACCTCATGTAGCCTAGCCCATAGTCCTATATGTTTTAATAAGGTTAGTAACACACCTCATGTAGCCTAGCCCATAGTCCTATATGTTTTAATAAGGTTAGTATCACACCTCATGTAGCCTAGCCCATAGCCCTATATGTTTTAATAAGGTTAGTATCACACCTCATGTAGCCTAGCCCATAGTCCTATATGTTTTAATAAGGTTAGTATCACACCTCATGTAGCCTAGCCCATAGTCCTATATGTTTTAATAAGGTTAGTATCACACCTCATGTAGCCTAGCCCATAGTCCTATATGTTTTAATAAGGTTAGTATCACACCTCATGTAGCCTAGCCCATAGCCCTATATGTTTTAATAAGGTTAGTATCACAACTCATGTAGCCTAGCCCATAGTCCTATATGTTTTAATAAGGTTAGTATCACACCTCATGTAGCCTAGCCCATAGTCCTATATGTTTTAATAAGGTTAGTATCACACCTCATGTAGCCTAGCCCATAGTCCTATATGTTTTAATAAGGTTAGTATCACACCTCATGTAGCCTAGCCCATAGTCCTATATGTTTTAATAAGGTTAGTATCACACCTCATGTAGCCTAGCCCATAGTCCTATATGTTTTAATAAGGTTAGTATCACACCTCATGTAGCCTAGCCCATAGTCCTATATGTTTTAATAAGGTTAGTATCACACCTCATCTAGCCTAGCCCATAGCCCTATATGTTTTAATAAGGTTAGTATCACACCTCATGTAGCCTAGCCCATAGCCCTATATGTTTTAATAAGGTTAGTATCACACCTCATGTAGCCTAGCCCATAGTCCTATATGTTTTAATAAGGTTAGTATCACACCTCATGTAGCCTAGCCCATAGTCCTATATGTTTTAATAAGGTTAGTATCACACCTCATGTAGCCTAGCCCATAGTCCTATATGTTTTAATAAGGTTAGTATCACACCTCATGTAGCCTAGCCCATAGTCCTATATGTTTTAATAAGGTTAGTATCACACCTCATGTAGCCTAGCCCATAGTCCTATATGTTTTAATAAGGTTAGTATAACACCTCATGTAGCCTAGCCCATAGTCCTATATGTTTTAATAAGGTTAGTATCACACCTCATGTAGCCTAGCCCATAGTCCTATATGTTTTAATAAGGTTAGTATCACACCTCATGTAGCCTAGCCCATAGTCCTATATGTTTTAATAAGGTTAGTATCACACCTCATGTAGCCTAGCCCATAGTCCTATATGTTTTAATAAGGTTAGTATCACACCTCATGTAGCCTAGCCCATAGTCCTATATGTTTTAATAAGGTTAGTATCACACCTCATGTAGCCTAGCCCATAGTCCTATATGTTTTAATAAGGTTAGTATCACACCTCATGTAGCCTAGCCCATAGTCCTATATGTTTTAATAAGGTTAGTATCACACCTCATGTAGCCTAGCCCATAGTCCTATATGTTTTAATAAGGTTAGTATCACACCTCATGTAGCCTAGCCCATAGTCCTATATGTTTTAATAAGGTTAGTATCACACCTCATGTAGCCTAGCCCATAGCCCTATATGTTTTAATAAGGTTAGTATCACACCTCATGTAGCCTAGCCCATAGTCCTATATGTTTTAATAAGGTTAGTATCACACCTCATGTAGCCTAGCCCATAGCCCTATATGTTTTAATAAGGTTAGTATCACACCTCATGTAGCCTAGCCCATAGTCCTATATGTTTTAATAAGGTTAGTATCACACCTCATGTAGCCTAGCCCATAGTCCTATATGTTTTAATAAGGTTAGTATCACACCTCATGTAGCCTAGCCCATAGTCCTATATGTTTTAATAAGGTTAGTATCACACCTCATGTAGCCTAGCCCATAGTCCTATATGTTTTAATAAGGTTAGTATCACACCTCATGTAGCCTAGCCCATAGTCCTATATGTTTTAATAAGGTTAGTATCACACCTCATCTAGCCTAGCCCATAGCCCTATATGTTTTAATAAGGTTAGTATCACACCTCATGTAGCCTAGCCCATAGTCCTATATGTTTTAATAAGGTTAGTATAACACCTCATGTAGCCTAGCCCATAGTCCTACATGTTTTAATAAGGTTAGTATCACACCTCATGTAGCCTAGCCCATAGTCCTATATGTTTTAATAAGGTTAGTATCACACCTCATGTAGCCTAGCCCATAGCCCTATATGTTTTAATAAGGTTAGTATCACACCTCATGTAGCCTAGCCCATAGCCCTATATGTTTTAATAAGGTTAGTATCACACCTCATGTAGCCTAGCCCATAGCCCTATATGTTTTAATAAGGTTAGTATCACACCTCATGTAGCCTAGCCCATAGCCCTATATGTTTTAATAAGGTTAGTATCACACCTCATCTAGCCTAGCCCATAGCCCTATATGTTTTAATAAGGTTAGTAACACACCTCATGTAGCCTAGCCCATAGCCCTATATGTTTTAATAAGGTTAGTATCACACCTCATCTAGCCTAGCCCATAGCCCTATATGTGTTAATAAGGTTAGTATCACACCTCATGTAGCCTAGCCCATAGTCCTTATCCCAAAGGACAATACAGTGAGGCAAAAAAGTACTTGATCCCCTGCTGATTTTGTACGTTTGCCCACTGACAAAGAAATGATCAGTCTATAATTTGAATGGTAGGTTTATTTGAACAGTGAGAGACAGAATAACAACAAAAAAATCCAGAAAAACGCATGTCAAAAATTGTATAAATTGATTTGCATTTGAATGAGGGAAATAAGTATTTGACCCCCTCTCAATCAGAAAGATTTCTGGCTCCCAGGTGTCTTTTATACAGGTAACGAGCTGAGATTAGGAGCACACTCTTAAAGGGAGTATAAACTCTTAAAGGGAGTGTATACCTGTATAAAAGACACCTGTCCACAGAAGCAATCAATCAATCAGATTCCAAACTCTCCACCATGGCCAAGACCAAAGAGCTCTCCAAGGATGTCAGGGACAAGATTGTAGACCTACACAAGGCTGGAATGGGCTACAAGACCATCGCCAAGCAGCTTGGTGAGAAGGTGACAACAGTTGGTGCGATTATTCGCAAATGGAAGAAACACAAAAGAACTGTCAATCTCCCTCGGCCTTTGGCTCCATGCAAGATCTCACCTCGTGGAGTTGCAATGATCATGAGAACGGTGAGGAATCAGCCCAGAACTACACGGGAGGATCTTGTCAATGATTTCAAGGCAGCTGGGACCATACTCACCAAGAAAACAATTGGTAACAATACTACGTCGTGAAGGACTGAAATCCTGTAGCGCCCGCAAAGTCCCCCTGCTCAAGAAAGCACATATAGCCTACTGCTTATAGCCTACTGCTTGTAGCCTGCAAGAAGTTTGCCAATGAACATCTGAATGATTCAGAGGACAACTGGGTGAAAGTGTTGTGGTCAGATGAGATGAAAATTGAGCTCTTTGGCATCAACTCAACTCATCCATGTTTGGAGGAGGTGGAATGCTGCCTATGACCCCAAGAACACCATCCCCACCGTCAAACATTTTTTTTATTTTTTTTATTTCACCTTTATTTAACCAGGTAGGCTAGTTGAGAACAAGTTCTCATTTGCAACTGCGACCTGGCCAAGATAAGGCATAGCAGTGTGAACAGACAACACAGAGTTACACATGGAGTAAACAATTAACAAGTCAATAACACAGTAGAAAAAAGGGGAGTCTATATATACATTGTGTGCAAAAGGCATGAGAAGGTAGGCAAATAATTACAATTATGCAGATTAACACTGGAGTGATAAATGATCAGATGGTTATGTAAAGGTAGAGATATTGGTGTGCAAAAGAGCAGAAAAATAAATAAATAAAAACAGTATGGGGATGAGGTAGGTGAAAATGGGTGGGCTATTTACCAATAGACTATGTACAGCTGCAGCGATCGGTTAGCTGCTCAGATAGCAGATGTTTGAAGTTGGTGAGGGAGATAAAAGTCTCCAACTTCAGCGATTTTTGCAATTCGTTCCAATCACAGGCAGCAGAGAACTGGAACGAAAGGCGGCCAAATGAGGTGTTGGCTTTAGGGATGATCAGTGAGATACACCTGCTGGAGCGCGTGCTACGGATGGGTGTTGCCATCGTAACCAGTGAACTGAGATAAGGCGGAGCTTTACCTAGCATGGACTTGTAGATGACCTGGAGCCAGTGGGTCTGGCGACGAATATGTAGCGAGGGCCAGCCGACTAGAGCATACAAGTCGCAGTGGTGGGTGGTATAAGGTGCTTTAGTGACAAAACGGATGGCACTGTGATAAACTGCATCCAGTTTGCTGAGTAGAGTGTTGGAAGCAATTTTGTAGATGACATCGCCGAAGTCGAGGATCGGTAGGATAGTCAGTTTTACTAGGGTAAGTTTGGCGGCGTGAGTGAAGGAGGCTTTGTTGCGGAATAGAAAGCCGACTCTTGATTTGATTTTCGATTGGAGATGTTTGATATGGGTCTGGAAGGAGAGTTTAGAGTCTAGCCAGACACCTAGGTACTTATAGATGTCCACATATTCAAGGTCGGAACCATCTAGGGTGGTGATGCTGGTCAGGCGTGCGGGTGCAGGCAGCGAACGGTTGAAAAGCATGCATTTGGTTTTACTAGCGTTTAAGAGCAGTTGGAGGCCACGGAAGGAGTGCTGTGTGGCATTGAAGCTCGTTTGGAGGTTAGATAGCACAGTGTCCAAGGACGGGCCGGAAGTATATAGAATGGTGTCGTCTGCGTAGAGGTGGATCAGGGAATCGCCCGCAGCATGAGAAACATCATTGATATATACAGAGAAAAGAGTCGGCCCGAGAATTGAACCCTGTGGCACCCCCATAGAGACTGCCAGAGGACCGGACAGCATGCCCTCCGATTTGACACACTGAACTCTGTCTGCAAAGTAATTGGTGAACCAGGCAAGGCAGTCATCCGAAAAACCGAGGCTACTGAGTCTGCCAATAAGAATACGGTGATTGACAGAGTCGAAAGCCTTGGCAAGGTCTATGAAGACGGCTGCACAGTACTGTCTTTTATCGATGGCGGTTATGATATCGTTTAGTACCTTGAGCGTGGCTGAGGTACACCCGTGACCGGCTCGGAAACCAGATTGCACAGCGGAGAAGGTACGGTGGGATTCAAGATGGTCAGTGATCTGTTTGTTGACTTGGCTTTCGAAGACCTTAGATAGGCAGGGCAGGATGGATATTGGTCTGTAACAGTTTGGGTCCAGGGTGTCGCCCCCTTTGAAGAGGGGGATGACTGCGGCAGCTTTCCAATCCTTGGGGATCTCAGACGATATGAAAGAGAGGTTGAACAGGCTGGTAATAGGGGTTGCGACAATGGCGGCGGATAGTTTCAGGAATAGAGGGTCCAGATTGTCAAGCCCAGCTGATTTGTACGGGTCCAGGTTTTGCAGCTCTTTCAGAACATCTGCTATCTGGATTTGGGTAAAGGAGAACCTGGAGAGGCTTGGGCGAGAAGCTGCGGGGGGGGGGGGGGAGCTGTTGGACGAGGTTGGAGTAGCCAGGCGGAAGGCATGGCCAGCCGTTGAGAAATGCTTGTTGAAGTTTTCGATAATCATGGATTTATCGGTGGTGACCGTGTTACCTAGCCTCAGTGCAGTGGGCAGCTGGGAGGAGGTGTTCTTGTTCTCCATGGACTTCACAGTGTCCCAGAACTTTTTGGAGTTGGAGCTACAGGATGCAAACTTCTGCCTGAAGAAGTTGGCTTTAGCTTTCCTGACTGACTGTGTGTATTGGTTCCTGACTTCCCTGAACAGTTGCATATCGCGGGGACTGTTCGATGTTAGTGCAGTCCGCCACAGGATGTTTTTGTGCTGGTCGAGGGCAGTCAGGTCTGGAGTGAACCAGGGGCTATATCTGTTCTTAGTTCTGCATTTTTTGAACGGAGCATGCTTATCTAAAATGGTGAGGAAGTTACTTTTAAAGAAAGACCAGGCATCCTCAACTGACGGGATGAGGTCAATGTCCTTCCAGGATACCCGGGCCAGGTCGATTAGAAAGGCCTGCTCACAGAAGTGTTTTAGGGAGCGTTTGACAGTGATGAGGGGTGGTCGTTTGACTGCGGCTCCGTAGCGGATACAGGCAATGAGGCAGTGATCGCTGAGATCCTGGTTGAAGACAGCGGAGGTGTATTTGGAGGGTCAGTTGGTCAGGATGACGTCAATGAGGGTGCCCTTGTTTACAGAGTTAGGGTTGTACCTGGTGGGTTCCTTGATGATTTGAGTGAGATTGAGGGCATCTAGCTTAGATTGTAGGACTGCCGGGGTGTTAAGCATATCCCAGTTTAGGTCACCTAACAGAACAAACTCTGAAGCTAGATGGGGGGCGATCAATTCACAAATGGTGTCCAGGGCACAGCTGGGAGCTGAGGGGGGTCGGTAGCAGGCGGCAACAGTGAGAGACTTATTTCTGGAGAGAGTAATTTTCAAAATTAGTAGTTCGAACTGTTTGGGTATGGACCTGGAAAGTATGACATTACTTTGCAGGCTATCTCTGCAGTAGAGGGCAACTCCTCCTCCTTTGGCAGTTCTATCTTGACGGAAGATGTTATAGTTGGGTATGGAAATCTCAGAATTTTTGGTGGCCTTCCTGAGCCAGGATTCAGACACGGCAAGGACATCAGGGTTAGCAGAGTGTGCTAGAGCAGTGAGTAAGACAAACTTAGGGAGGAGGCTTCTGATGTTGACATGCATGAAACCAAGGCTTTTTCGATCACAGAAGTCAACAAATGAGGGTGCCTGGGGACATGCAGGGCCTGGGTTTACCTCCACATCACCCGCGGAACAGAGAAGGAGTAGTATGAGGGTGCGGCTGAAGGCTATCAAAACTGGTCGCCTAGGGCGTTGGGGACAGAGAATAAGAGGAGCAGGTTTCTGGGCATGGTAGAATATATTCAGGGCATAATGCGCAAACAGGGGTATGGTGGGGTGCGGGTACAGCGGAGGTAAGCCCAGGCACTGGGTGATGATGAGAGAGGTTGTATCTCTGGACATGCTGGTTGTAATGGGTGAGGTCACCGCATGTGTGGGGGGTGGGACAAAGGAGGTAACAGGGGTATAAAGAGTGGAACTAGGGGCTCCATTGTAAACTAAAACAATGATAACTCACCTGCACAACAGTATACAAGGCATATTGACATTTGAGAGAGACATACAGCGAGGCGACGGTCCAGCATGCATCAGCTATGTAGCCAAGTGATCAGTGTCCAAGGGGCAGCGGTGGATGGGGCAGGGAAGCTGGACTGGCGAGTGTTATCCAGGTTAGAAAACTAACAATGACCAAATAGCTTGTAGCCAGTTAGCTGGTTAGCTTCTGGAGGTTCTTGAGTGTGTTCTAAAAATGTAAAGATAATAGCGGTTCCGTATCACATTGGGTGAGGCAGGTTACCGGGAGGTATAAACAAATTAAAAATCGAAAAGGGATAGAAAGTAAATATGGGTTCAGTGAGTGTTTGGGACGCGGCGATTCAGACGGTTAGCAGGCCTGTGCTAACAAGCTAACAGTTAGTAGACGGTGCTAAACACGGTAGCAGTGGAAACATTATGCTTTGGGTGTGTTTTTCTGCTAAGGGGACAGGACAATTTCACCACATCAAAGGGACGATGGACGGGCCATGTAACGTCAAATCTTGGGTGAGAACCTCCTTCCCTCAGCCAGGGCATTGAAAATAGGTCGTGGATGGGTATTCCAGCATGACAATGACCCAAAACACACAGCCAAGACAACAAAGGAGTGGCTCAAGAAGAAGCACATTAAGGTCCTGGAGTGGTCTAGCCAGTCTCCAGACCTTAATCCCATAGAAAATCTGTGGAGGAAGCTGAAGGTTCGAGTTGCCAAACGTCAGCCTCGAAACCTTAATGACTTGGAGAAGATCTTCAAAGAGGAGTGGGACAAAATCCCTCCTGAGATGTGTGCAAACCTGGTGGCCAACTACAAGAAACGTCTGACCTCTGTGTTTGCCAACAAGGGTTTTGCCACCAAGTACTAAGTCATGTTTTGCAGAGGGGTCAAATAATTATTTCCCTCATTAAAATGCAAATCAATTTATAAAATTTTTGACATGCGTTTTTCTGGATTTTTTCGTTGTTATTCTGTCTCTCACTGTTCAAATAAACCTACCATTAAAATTATAGACTGATATTTTCTTTGTCAGTGGGCAAACGTACAAAATCAGCAGGGGATCAAATACTTTTTTCCCTCACTGTATGTTTTAATAAGGTTAGTATCACACCTCATGTATCCTGGCCCATAGTCCTATAGTATCACATCTCATGTAGTGTAGCCCATAGGTCTATATGTTTTAATAAGGTTTGAATCACAAGTAACGTGGCCAAATTACTTAAAAATTAAGCACATTAATCTGCTTTACAATGGGTATAACTGGCATACACAAGCAGCGCATGAGTAACACGTTTGGGGATAGCCTACTGCTTATAGCCTACTGCTTATAGCCTACTGCTTATAGCCTACTGCTTATAGCCTACTGCTTATAGCCTACTGCTTGTAGCC
>NC_092149.1:83259579-83319579 GCF_045791955.1 Oncorhynchus clarkii lewisi
ACAGCAGGGAGTCACATCCAAAATAACTCTATTCTGTAGGGACACAGCAGGGAGACACATCCACAAGGCCTCTATTATGTAGGGACACAGCAGGGAGACACATCCACAAGGTCTCTATTCTGTAGGGACACAGCAGGGAGACACATTCACAAGGTCTCTATTCTGTAGGGACTCAGCATGGAGACACATCCACAAGGTCTCTATTCTGTAGGGACACAGCAGGGAGACACATCCACAAGGTCTCTATTCTGTAGGGACACTGCAGGAAGACACGTCCACAAGGTCTCTATTCTGTAGGGACACAGCAGGGAGACACATCCACAAGGTCTCTATTCTGTAGGGACACAGCAGGGAGACACATCCACAAGGTCTCTATTCTGTAGGGACACAGCAGGGAGACACATCCACAAGGCCTCTATTCTGCCAGAACACAGCAGGGAGACACATCCACAAGGTCTCTGGCTCCTTTGGTTCCTTTTCACACCGACCAAAAAGTAATTCCCAGTAAATGTCCAAGATGTTTAAAAGTCTTGCCAAAAAAGTATTCATTGGTAATAATTTTTCAGACAAGTGGACAGCCCAGTACTCACTCTCTTCGTGTGCCCAACAGACAGCAGTGAGGTAAGTGGTGGTTTCCTGGCCTGGCACGTCTCGTATGCTGCCTCTGTTGGGTCTTCTAACTGTCATTATAGTTGACGTTCCATTCTTCCAACAATCCAGAAGATCGTTACATTACTTTCAAATTTGGAAAAAATATTTGAGGTGCAATAGTGTCGATTTGTCAGGATGTTTTTCGCTCGCTAGCTTTATTCAGTTCAAGGGATGCGAGCACCACAGTACGTAGACATGCGCAAACATGTACAGTTTACCCCAAGTAATACCAACAAAACATGTTTAGGCACGACGCATGCACACAATATGTGCAAAGCTGTCATCAAGGAAAAGGGTGGCTATTTGAAGAATCTCAAATATATATATACATTTTTTTAGATTTGTTTATTAACACTTTTTTGGTTACTACATGATTCCATGTGTGTTATTTCATAGTGTTGATGTCTTCATTATTATTCTACAATGTAGAAAATAGTAAAAAATAAAGAAAAACCTTTGAATGAGTAGGTGTCCAAACTTTTGTCTGGTTCTGGATGTATTTTTAATTTGGCTTTGGCCGTAATACCTTTTCTATTTCCATTATCACAATGCAGGCATTTACTGGCCATGATCTCCGTCTGTCAAGCTCTCACAATATATACATCCAAATCTCCTTCAGAGACGCGTGTTTGTGGGCATTTAAAGAGTTAAAAAATACATTTGAACAATATTTTATTTCAATGAGGCTTCCCTTAAATGTTGATCCAAAAACTGTCACGGAGGAGGATGACTTTTGAGGGAAAAAAAATTAAAGAAAACAAAACAAAACAAAATGAGAAAACAAATCAAATCTCAGAGCCTCCAACCATCCCTCTGTCCCGGGGGTCCCTCATCATCATCTCAGCATCATCTACGTGTCTGCGTGGCTGTATTTGAGCCCTGTTAACATGGCTAGTCCCTCGTACAGTGTACCCAGTCCAGGACACAGACCAGACACCTTACATGTCAGTGTTCATTACTTCTGTACTGTAAGCACAGGAAAAACACCCAGGCCACATTCTTCCACCGAAGATGGCATTCCTCGATGATTCATAGTCATTGGATTGGTGTAAACCGTGTGTCACATTACCACCGATCGGCACACAGTTTCTCTTCCCTGTAAGAATGATTCACCTGTAACAAAGTCAACCAAGTTGTCATGCTAATATGAAGAAATCGTTTGTTTGGTATTAGCCCTGAGGCTAGTCAATAGACAACGCCAAAACTAGGCCTACAGTGTCCCAGGACAGAACTCGTTGAATGATTCACAGCGGGGACATCCACACTAAGCCCTGTGTGGTGGTGATCTGCTCTGTTACCATGACGCTGAGCTAGGCGTGTCGCGGTAGCCGACACCTTCTCAGCCCTGAAACTAAACCCAGTGAAACTACTGGCGGTCGGTTCCCTCTCTTCTCTGTCTAAATCTCCCTCAGCCAGTTCGTCTGCTGATTGTACACAGGTACGGTATGTTACCTCCCTTTATTGTGTCAGCATACTGACAGATCTGTTTTTAATGGGTGTGTTTAGTGGGTGTGTTTAGTGGTGTTTAGTGGGTTTGTTTAGTGGATGTGTTTAGTGGATGTGTTCAGTGGGTGTGTTTAGTGGGTGTGTTCAGTGGGTGTGTTTAGTGGTGTTTAGTGGATGTGTTTAGTGGGTGTGTTCAGTGGGAGTGTTTAGTGGATGTGTTTAGTGGATGTGTTCAGTGGGTGTGTTTAGTGGATGTGTTTAGTGGATGTGTTCAGTGGGTGTGTTCAGTGGATGTGTTTAGTGGGTGTGTTCAGTGGGTGTGTTTAGTGGATGTGTTTAGTGGGTGTGTTTAGTGGGTGTGTTTAGTGTGTGTGTTTAGTGGATGTGTTTAGTAGGTGTTTTTAGTGGATGTGTTTAGTGGATGTGTTCAGTGGGTGCTACTAAGAGTGATAGAAAAACAGACTTTTCAGATGTTCTTGTTCCTCACTCTTCTCCTCCCATCTTTTTCTTCTCCTTTTCCACCCTTCTTTCTATCTCTTTCTGTCACTCTTTCAGGAGGGTTATTTTGCTTCACATTTTCCCCTGTTATTATTCTGTGTCCCATTTCCTCCTCTCCTATTGGTCAGCTGTTTATCACGTGACTTCAGTCTCACAGCCGATGATATCATGAGTCTCCTTTTTCAAATCAAATCCAATTAAATAGTATTAGTCACGTGCGCTGAATATACAACAGGTGTAGAGCTTACAGTGAAACGCTTACTTACGAGCTCGTAACAAACAATGCTGTTTTATGAAAAAATAAGTGTTAAGTAAAAAAATATATAAGAAAAAAATATAAAATAATAGTAACAAATAATTAAACAGCAGAGGTAAAATAACAATAGTCAATGTGGAGGCTATATACAGGGTATTACGGTACAGAGTCAATGTGGAGGCTATATACAGGGTATTACGGTACAGAGTCAATGTGGCGGCTATATACAGGATATTACGGTACAGAGTCAATGTGGAGGCTATATACAGGGTATTACGGTACAGAGTCAATGTGCAGGCTATATACAGGGTATTACGGTACAGAGTCAATGTGGAGGCTATATACAGGGTATTACGGTACAGAGTCAATATGGAGGCTATATACAAGGGGTACCGGTACAGAGTCAATGTGGAGGCTATATACAGGGTATTACGGTACAGAGTCAATGTGGAGGCTATATACGGGTATTACAGTACAGAGTCAATGTGGAGGCTATATACAGGGGGTACCGGTACAGAGTCAATGTGGAGGCTATATACAGGGTGTTACGGTACAGAGTCAATGTGCGGGGTAATTGAGGTAATATGTATATGGAGGGAGAGTTAAAGTGACTATGCATAGATAATAACAGAGAGTAGCAGCAGCGTAAAACAGGGGTCTGGGTAGCCCTTTGATTAGCTGTTCAGGAGTGTTAGGGCTTGGGGGGTAGAAGCTGTTATGAAGCCTTTTGGACCTAGACTTGGCGCTCCAGTACCGCTTGCCGTGCTGTACCAGAGAGAACACTCTCTGACTTGGGTGGCTGGAGTTTTTGACAATTTTTAGGGCCTTCCTCTGACACCGCCTGGTATAGAGGTCCTGGATGGCAGGCACCTTGGCCACAGTGATGTACTGGGCCATACGCACTACTCTCTGTAGAGCCTTGGGTTGGAGGCCGAGCAGTTGCCATACCAGGCACGGATGCAACCAGTCAGGATATTCTCGATGGTGCAGCTGTAGAACGTTTTGAGGATCTGAGGACCCATGCCAAATCTTTCCAGTCTCCAGAAAATAGGGAAATAGGCTTTGTTGTGCCCTCTTCATGACTGTCTTGGTGTGCTTGGACCATGTTAGTTTGTTGTTGATGTGGACACCAAGGAACTTGAAGCTCTCAACCTGCTCTACTACAGCCCCGTCGATGAGAATTGGGGCGTGCTCTGTCCTCCGTTTCCTGTCGTCCACAATCATCTCCTTTGTCTTGATCACGTTGAGGGAGAGGTTATTGTCCTGGCACCACACGGCCAGGTTTCTGACCTCCTCCCTATAGGCTGTCTAATCATTATCGGTGATCAGGCCTACCACCGATGTGTCATTGGCAAACTTGATGATGATGTTGGAGTAGTGCCTGGCCGTGCAGTCATGAGTGAACAGGGAGTACAGGAGGGGACTGAGCACGCACCCCTGAAGGGCCCCCGTGTTAATGATCAGCGTGGCGGATGTGTTGTTACTTATCCTTACCACCTGGGGGCGGCCCGTCAGGAAGTCCAGGAGCCAGTTGCAGAGGGAGGTGTTTAGTCCAAAGGGTCCTTTGAGGGCACCATGATGTTAAACGCTGAGCTGTAGTCAATGAACAGCATTCTCACATACCTTCTCTTTGTGAATTTGCCCGCCTGCTCCTCTGTTTGTTCCCTGTGTCTGCATTAATGTCGTTGTGAGTTCATGTCCAGACACTGTCCTGTTCCCATGTTTAATCCCTGTGCCTGCTTCTCGTCTACCAGCCTCGCCCCTTACAGATACAAATAACGCAACAAAAAAACACACACATGAGAAGAATTGGTTAATAAGGGATCGTAAAATGGCAACCCATTTCCTCCAGCGCCATTATATTTATAATTTGTATTATTCAGGCATGCACACCCAGAGTTAGACAGCCACAAGTGAATCTCCTTTTAATGCTCACATTATTGTCAACTCGAAGCGTCCTCTCTCCTGGCTCTCATTAGCTGAGCCTTCCGTTAGTGACACGGTGGCTTTAATCAGTAAAAGTCTCTGTCTGTGTCGCTAATGTTAGCCGTTAACAGAACTCTCATCAGACATGTATGACACCTCTAGACCTTTTGATTAAAGGTTAACCTCCGCATTCCCTGGCTCCTCTATATTGACGCTTAACTGACAGTACCACAATTCACAGAGGATACTTCAATCCTAGGCAGGTGTCAATCAAACAGACTGACAGCCTACAAGGAGCCAACAGGCTGACTGAAGATCATTGAATCCTTCCTCCATCCATCTTATCCCTCCCACCCATGATATGTGGTCCGACAGCACACCTCCATAATACTTCCATCCTCATCCCCTCCTGTCCCCATCCTGGGTTCCCTTCAGCCCAGAGCTCCATTCTCATCCTCTCCTGTCCCCATCCTGGGTTCCCTGCAGCCCAGAGCCCCATCCTCATCCCCTCCGGTCCCCATCCTGGGTTCCCTGCAGCCCAGAGCTCCATCCTCATCCTCTCCTGTCCCTATCCTGGGTTCCGTGCATCCCAGAGCTCCATCCTCATCCCCTCCTGTCCCCATCCTGGGTTCCCTGCAGCCCAGAGCTCCATCCTCATCCCCTCCGGTCCCCATCATGGGTTCCCTGCAGCCAAGAGCTCCATCCTCATCCTCTCCTGTCCCCATCATGGGTTCCCTGCAGCCCAGAGCTCCATCCTCATCCCCTCCGGTCCCCATCCTGGGTTCCCTGCAGCCCAGAGCTCCATCCTCATCCCCTCCGGTCCCCATCCTGGGTTCCCTGCAGCCAAGAGCTCCATCCTCATCCCCTCCTGTCCCCATCCTGGGTTCCCCGCAGTACAGAGCTCCATTCTCTCTACACACAGACATATGTGTCAATCTCTTTGTGTTGTTGTGTTGTTGTCTTGTGTTGTTTGTGTTGTTGTCTGTGCGCAACATTGTAAGTACCATATTTTGTGCTGCTAGCTTGTTGTATTGCTGCCATGTTGTGTTGCTACCATGTTGTTTTGTCATGTGTTGCTGCCATGCTGTGTTGCTGCTATGCTGTGTTGCTGCCATGCTGTGTTGCTGCCATGCTGTGTTGTCATGTGTTGCTGCCATGCTGTGTTACTGCCATGCTGTGTTGTCATGTGTTGCTGCAATGCTGTGTTGCTGCCATGCTGTGTTGTCATGTGTTGTTGCCATGCTTGCCAGAAACAAAGACCTTTCTTCTAAAACTCGTCAGTCTATTCTTGTTCTGAAAAATGAAGGCTATTCTATGCGAGAGATTGCCAAGAAACTGAAGATCTCGTATAACGCTGTGTACTACTCTCTTCACAGAACAGCGCAAACTGTCTCTAACCAGATTAGAAAGAGGAGTTGGATGCCCCGGTGCACAACTGAGCAAGAGGACAAGTAGATTAGAGTGTCTAGTTTGAGAAACAGATACCTCACAAGTCCTCAACTGCCAGCTTCATTAAATAGTACCCGCAAAGCACCAGTCTCAACGTCAACAGTGAAGAGGAGACTCCGGGATGCTGGCCTTCTAGGCAGAGTTGTAAAGAAAAAAAGATATCTCACACTGGCCAATAAAAATAAAAGATTAAGAAGGGCAAAAGAACACAGGCACTGGACAGAGGAAGTGTTGTGGTGTCTCTCATGTCGTGATGTGTGTTTTGTCCTATATTTTTATTGTATGTTATGTTATGTTTTATTTTATGTTTTATTTTTCATCCCCGTTCTCGCAGGAGACATTTTGCTTTTTGCCTTTTGGCATGTCGTCATTGTAAAGAATAATTTGTTCTTCACTAAATTAAAAAATAATAATACATTTACGTGATTTCCTGGACCACTACCAGGCTTATTTCTGCATCTCATAGAGCCCAGGAGATATAGGAGAAACTGTGAGAATCTCATCGCCAGGATTAGTTTAATTGGTAGAGACACACACACACACCCACCCACACCCTCAACTTCTCACTGCTTCTTTGTAAAGACAAAGGTCTCTTTAATCAGCGTTATCAGCTTGGGGTGATAATGTTATTTCTTAACACTCAGTAGTGTGTGATTAAATCGACGAGGTCGAGATCCCCTTCCGTCTTGGGAAAAGTGACAAAATAACAAGGTGATTCAATTTATGTTGTTTTGTTTTAATGGCTGGCGAGGAGTTTTGCATATACAGTGCCTTGGGATGTATTCAGACCCCTTGACTTTTTCCACATTTTGCTACGCTACAGCCTCAATCTAAACTTGATTAATATTTTTTTCCCTCATCAATCTACACAGAATAATAATGACAAAGGAAAAACAGTTTTTATTTATGTTTGCATGTATTCAGACCCTTTACATTGTTGATGCACATTTGGCAGCGATTACAGTCTCGAGTCTTATTGTGACGCTACAAGCTTGGCACACCTGTATTGGGGAGTTTCTCCCATTCTTCTCTGCAGATCCTCTCAAGCTCTGCCAGGTTGGATGGAGAGTGTTGCTGCCCAGCTATTTTCAGGTCTCTCCAGAGATGTTCCATCAGGTTCAGGTCCGGGCTCTGGCTGGGCCACTCAAGGACACTCAGAGACTTGTCCCGAAGCCACTCCTGTGTTGTCTTGACTGTGTGCTTAGGGTCTTTGTCCTGTTGGAAGGTGAACCTTCAACACAGTCTGAGGTCCTGAGAGCTCTGGAACAGGTTTTCATCAAGGATGACTCTGTACTTTGCTCCGTTCATCTTTCCCTCGATCCTGACTAGTCTCCCTGTCCCTGTGCTGAAAAACATCCCAAGAGCATGATGCTGCCACCACCATGCTTCACAGTAGGGATTGTGCCAGGTTTCCTCCAGACGTGACGCTTAGCATTCAGGCCAAAGAGTTAAATATTGGTTTCATCAGACCAGAGAATTTTTTTTCTCGTGTTCTGAGTCTTTAGGTGCTTTTTGACAAACTCCAAGCGGGCTGTCATACGCCTTTTACTGAGGAGTGGCTTCCGTCTGGCCACTCTACCATGAAGGCCTGATTGGTGGAGTGCTGCAGAGATTGTTGTCCTTCTGGAAGGTTCTCCCATCTCCACAGAGGAACTCTGGTGGTCCTTCAGAGTGACCATCAGGTTCTTGGTCACCTCCCTGACCAAGGACCTTCTCCCCCGATTGCTCAATTTGGCCTGCTGCCTGTCTTGGAAGAGTCTTGGTGGTTCCAAACCACTTTGTTCTTGGGGACTTTCAATGCTGCATAAATAGTTTTGGTACCCTTCCCCAGAACTGTGCCTCGACACAATCGTGTCTCGGAGTGCTATGGACAATTCCTTCGAACCTCATAGCTTGTTTTTTTGCTCTAACATACACTGTTAACTGTGGGACTTTATATAGACAGGTGTGTACCTTTCCAAATCATGTCCAATCAATTGAATTTACCACAGGTGGACTCCAATCAAGTTGAAGAAACATCTCAAACAATGCAAACAGGATGCACCTGAGCTCAACTTCATGTCTAATAGCAAAGGGATTGCATGCTTATATTATTAAGGTATTATTATTATATATTATATATAGTTAGTCAAGGGGTCTAAATACTTTCCGAAAGGTAGACATATAAACGAATTCAACTGCCGCTGTGATGAGAAATCTTTTAGTGAAAGGTTGGAGTGTTTTGACAATGGGATGGGAAACAGGTGCCAAAACAATGGACACCTCTGGGAAAGAGAGAGAGAGAGAGAGAGAGAGAGTAAACGAGAGCGAGAGAGAGATGAAGAGAGAGAGAGAGAGAGAGAGAGAGAGAGAGAGAGAGAGAGAGAGAGAGAGAGGAAAGAGAGAGAGAGAGAGAGAGAGAGAGGGAGGAAAGAGAGAGAGAAGGAGAGAGAGAGAGAGAGAGAGAGTAAACGAGAGAGAGAGAGAGGAAAGAGAGAGAGAGAGAGGAAAGAGAGAGAGAAGGAGAGAGAGAGAGTAAACGAGAGAGAGAGAAAGAGAGGAAAGAGAGAGAGAAGGAGAGAGAGAGTAAACGAGAGAGAGAGAAAGAGAGGAAAGAGAGAGAGAGCGAGAGAGAAAGAAATATATATATATACAGTTGAAGTTTACATACACTAAGTTGACTGTGCCTTTAAAAAGCTTGGAAAATTCCAGAAAATGATGTAAACGCTACTGATAGGCTAATTGACATCATTTGAGTCAATTAGAGGTGTACCTGTGGATGTATTTCAAGGCCTACCTTCAAACTCAGTGTCTCTTTGCTTGACGTCACGGGAAAATCAAAAGACACCAGACAAGATCTCAGAAAATAAATTGATCACCTCCAATAGTCTGGTTCATCCTTGCGAGCAATTTCCAAATGCCCGAAGGTACCGCGTTCATCTGTACAAACAATAGTGAGTATAAACACCATGGGACCACGCAGCCGTCATACCGCTCAGGAAGGAGACATGTTCTGTCTCCTAGAGATGAACTTACTTTGGTGTGAAAAGGTCAAATGAATCCTAGAAGACCAGCAAAGGACATTTTCTTTATATACCTTTATTTAACTAGGCAAGTCAGTTATGAACAACTTGTTATTTTTAATGACAACAGTGGGTTAACTGCCTGTTCAGGGGCAGAATGACAGATTTGTACCTTGTCAGCTCAGGGATTTGAACTTCCAACCTTCCAGTTTCTAGTCCATCACTCTAACCACTAGGCTACCCTGCCACCCCTTTGTGAAGATACTGGAGGAAACAGGTACAAAAGTATCTATATCCACAGGAATGCGAGTCCTATATCGACATAACCTGAAAGTCCGGTCAGCAAGGAAGAAGCCACTGCTCCAAAATAGGCATAAAAAAGTACACTGTACATGGGGAAAAATATTGTACTTTTTGGAGAAATGTCCTCTGGTCTGATAAAACAAAAATAGAACTGTTTGGCCATAATGACCATCGTTATATTTGGAGGAAAAAGGTGGAGGTTTGCAAGCCGAAGAACACCATCACAACCGAGAAGCACGGGGGTGACAGCTTTGCTGCAGGAGGGACTGGTGCACTTCACAAAATAGATGGCATCATGAGGAGAGAGAATTATGTGCATATATTGAAGCAACATCTCAAGACATCAGTCAGGAAGATAAAGCTTGGTCGCAAATGGGTCTTCCAAATGGACAATGACCCCAAGCATACTTCCAAAGTTGTGGCAAAATGGCTTAAGGACAACAAAGCCCTGATCTCAATCCTATAGAAAATATATGGGCAGAACTGAAAAAGCGTGTGCAAGAAAGGAGGCCTACAAACCTGACTCAGTCATACCAGCTCTGTCAGGTGGAATGGGTCAAAATGTCAGGAATTGTGAAGGTGTATGGTGTACGTAAACATCCGACTTGAACTGTACATTTATATATATATATACAGAGAGAGAGAGAGAGAGAGAGAGAGATTGAGAGAGAGAGAGAGAGAGAGAGAGGGAGAGAGAGAGAGTTAGAAAGAGAGAGAGAGAGGGGGAGGGAGGGAGAGAGAGAGATTGAGAGAGAGATGGAGGGAGAGATGGAGGGAGAGAGAGAGAGAGTTAGAGGGAGAAAGAGAGAGAGAGAGGAGAGAGAGAGAGAGAGAGAGAGAGAGAGAGAGAGAGAGAGAGAGAGAGAGAGAGAGAGAGAGAGAGAGGGAGAGTTAGAGGGAGAAAGAGAGAGAGGGGCAGGGAGGGAGAGAGAGAGTTAGAGGGAGAAAGAGAGAGAGAGAGAGAGAGAGAGAGAGAGAGAGAGAGAGAGAGATGGAGGGAGGGAGGGAGAGATGGAGAGAGAGAGAGAGAGAGAGAGAGAGAGAGAGAGAGAGAGAGAGAGAGAGAGAGAGAGAGAGAGAGAGATGGAGGGAGGGAGAGATGGAGGGATTGAATTGAATTGAGAGAGAGAGAGATGGAGGGAGAGAGAGAGAGAGTTAGAGAGGGAGAGTTAGAGGGAGAAAGAGAGAGAGGGGGAGGGAGGGAGAGAGAGAGAGAGAGAGAGAGAGAGAGAGAGAGAGAGAGAGAGGGAGAGTTAGAGGGAGAAAGAGAGAGAGGGGCAGGGAGGGAGAGAGAGAGTTAGAGGGAGAAAGAGAGAGAGAGAGAGAGAGAGAGAGAGAGAGAGAGAGAGAGAGATGGAGGGAGGGAGGGAGAGATGGAGGGAGAGAAAGAGAGAGAGAGAGAGAGAGAGAGAGAGAGAGAGAGAGAGAGAGAGAGAGAGAGAGAGAGATGGAGGGAGGGAGAGATGGAGGGATTGAATTGAATTGAGAGAGAGAGAGATGGAGGGAGAGAGAGAGAGAGTTAGAGAGGGAGAGTTAGAGGGAGAAAGAGAGAGAGGGGGAGGGAGGGAGAGAGAGAGAGAGAGAGAGAGAGAGAGAGAGAGAGAGAGAGAGAGAGAGAGAGAGAGAGAGAGAGAGAGAGATGGAGGGAGGGAGGGAGAGATGGAGGGAGAGAGAGAGAGAGTTAGAGGGAGAAAGAGAGAGAGAGAGAGAGAGAGAGAGAGAGAGAGAGAGAGAGGGAGGGAGAGAGAGAGAGAGAGAGAGAGAAAGAGAGAGGGAGAGTTAGAGGGAGAAAGAGAGAGAGAGAGAGAGAGAGAGAGAGAGAGAGAGAGAGAGAGAGAGAGAGAGAGAGAGAGAGAGAGAGAGAGAGAGAGAGAGAGAGAGAGAGAGAGAGAGAGAGAGAGAGAGAGAGAGAGAGAGAGAGAGAGAGAGGGAGAGTTAGAGAGATGGAGGGAGGGAGAGATGGAGGGAGAGAAAGAGAGAGATAGAGAGAGAGAGAGAGAGAGAGAGAGATGGAGGGAGGGAGAGATGGAGGGATTGAATTGAATTGAGAGAGAGAGAGAGATGTAACAGAGATGATAGAAAGAGAGTTGTAACAGAGATGATAGAGAGAGAGATGTAACAGAGATGATAGAGAGAGAGATGTAACAGAGATGATAGAAAGAGAGTTGTAACAGAGATGATAGAGAGAGAGATGTAACAGAGATGATAGAGAGAGAGATGTAACAGAGATGGATAATACGGATGGGGAATAACGAAACAATAATCAAAAGGCGGGAATATTTGTGAGGGGGGAAGGTTTAGGGAGAGAATGTAATTACGGAGAGGATAAGAGAGGACAGGGGAAAGGAAGGGATCATGTGAGAGTGATGGAGGACAAGAGAAAGACGATAGGACAAGTGCAGGGTGACAGAGACATGAATATATGAAGTACATGATCTCGTGTGCCTTCATTATGCAGGAATAACATTCCATTCATTATGCAGGAATAACATTCCATTCATTATGCAGGAATAACATTCCATTCATTATGCAGGAATAACATTCCATTCATTATGCAGGAATAACATTCCATTCATTATGCAGGAATAACATTCCATTCATTATGCAGGAATAACATTCCATTCATTATGCAGGAATAACATTCCATTCATTATGCAGGAATAACATTATATTCATTATGCAGGAATAACATTATATTCAGTATGCAGGAATAACATGATATTAATTTTGCAGGAATAACATTCCATTCGGTATGCAGGAATAACATTATTTTCATTATGCAGGAATAACATTCCATTCATTATGCAGGAATAACATTCCATTCATTATGCAGGAATAACATAGGTCACGTAGGTAGGTCACGTCACTGACATTGTCATATTATCGTTTTCTCTTTGACTGATGATGAGACAATGTTGTGGCAACGTAGTGGTACATTAAAGTGAGGTTATGGGAAGGTAGTGAGTGGTACATTACAGTGAGATTATGGGAAGATAGTGGTACATTAAAGTGAGGTTATATGAAAGTCGTGGTAATATTAAAGTGAGGTTATGGGATGGTAGTGGTACATTAAAGTGAGGTTATGGGAAGGTAGTGGTACATTAAAGTCAGGTCGTGGGAACAGTATGTGTACACAGAAGTACTGGGACACACTGATATGGTTCTGTGGGAGTCTGTGGGTACGCCTGGGTGAGTTAGGGCACTGATCCTGCACTCTCTCACTCACTCTCCTACCATCATCCTCACACACATACACACACACACACACACAGACACACAGTGTGTGTGTGTATGTGTGTGTGTGTATGTGTGTGTGTGTGTGTAAGTGAGTGTGTGTATGTGTGTGATTGTGTGTGTGTGTGTGTGTGTGTGTGTGTGTGTGTGTGTGTGTGTGTGCGTGTGTGTAAGTGAGTGTGTGTATGTGTGTGTATGTGTGTGTGTGTGTGTGTGTGTATGTGTGTGTGTCTGTGTGTGTGTGTGTGTGTGTGTGTGTGTGTGAATAGGGAGTATGTCATGCTTGCAAGTTGACAGACTGTCTGATTAGGTTCCAATGTTTAATGACATGACAGTCACTCATTAGGTGTTCCCACCTGTCAATCACCTCAAGGTTCTCTCCTCTTTGATCCTTTCGCTGTCTTCTCACCAATCAACCACACACTTCCCGAAGAGCAACCACATCCTGTTAAAAGAGCAGCCACATCCTGTTAAAAGAGCAGCCACTTCCTGTTAAAAGAGCAGCCACATCCTGTTAAAAGAGTAACCACATCCTGTTAAAAGAGCAACCATCTTGCTAAAAGAGCAACCACATCCTGTTAAAATAGCAGCCATCTTGCTATAAGAGCAGCCACATCCTGCTAAAAGAGCAACCACATCCTGTTAAAAGAGCAGCCACATCCTGTTAAAAGAGCAACCACATCCTGTTAAAAGAGCAACCACATCCTGCTAAAAGAGCAACCGCATCCTGCTAAAAGAGCAACCACATCCTGCTAAAAGAGCAACCACATCCTGCTAAAAGAGCAGCCACATCCTGCTAAAAGAGCAACCACATCCTGTTAAAAGAGCAGCCACATCCTGTTAAAAGAGCAGCCACATCTATAATATCTGTTGTGTTCAGAAGGCTGACATGTTCAGAACATTGCAGATAGAATTGTGATATACAGAACTGGCACAATTACTCTCTATGTCAAGAAATCTAGACTACAGTCGTGGCCAAAAGTTTTGAGAATGACACAAATATTAATTTTCACAAATTCTGCTGCTTCAGTTTGCATGATGTCAATTTGCACATACTCCAGAATATTATGGAGTGATCAGATGAATTGCAAATAATTGCAAAGTCCCTCTTTGCCATGCAGATGTACTGAATCGCCAGAAACATTTCCACTGCATTTCAGCCCTGCCACAAAAGGACCAGCTGACATCATGTCAGTGATACTCTCGTTAACACAGGTGTGAGTGTTGATGAGGACAAGGCTGGAGATCACTCTGTCATGCTGATTGAGTTTGAATAACAGACTGGAAGCTTCAAAAGGAAGGTGGTGCTTGGAATCATTGTTCTTCCTCTGTCAACCATGGTTAACTGCAAGGAAACACATGCCGTCATCATTGCTTTGCACAAAAAGGGCTTCACAGGCAAGGATATTGCTGCCAGTAAGATTGCACCGAAATTAACCATTTATCGGATCATCAAGAACTTCAAGGAGAAAGGTCAAGTTGTTCAATTGTTGTGAAGAAGGGCGCCCAAGAAAGTCCAGCAAGCACCAGGACCGTCTCCTAAAGTTGGTTCAGCTGCGGGATCGGGGCACCACCAGTACAGAGTTTACTCAGGAATGGCAGCGGGTGGGTGTGAGTGCATCTGCACGCACAGTGAGGCGAAGAATTTGGAGGATGGCCTGGTGTCAAGAAGGACAGCAAAGAAGCCACTTCTCTCCAGGAAAAATATCGGGGACATACTGATATTCTGCAAAAGGTACAGGGATTGGACTGCTGAGGACTGGCCAATTGTGCGTCGCCCCACGGACCTCCCGATCGCAGCCGGTTACGACAGAGCCTGGGCGCGAACCCAGGGAATCTGATGGCACAGCTGGCGTTGCAGTACAGCACCAGCCACCCGGGAGGCACTACCCAGCTTATCTTAACTCCACTTACCCATCTTATCTTAACTCCACTATCTATCTTAACTCAACTACCTATCTTATCTTAACTCAACTACCTATCTTATCTTAACTCCACTACCTATCTTATCTTAACTCCACTACCTATCTTAACTCCGCTACCTATCTTATCTTAACTCCGCTACCTATCTTATCTTTATTTATTTATTTATTTATTTCACCTTTATTTAAGCAGGTAGGCAAGTTGAGAACAAGTTCTCATTTACAATTGCGACCTGGCCAAGATAAAGCAAAGCAGTTCGACAGATACAACGACACAGAGTTACACATGGAATAAAGCAAACATACAGTCAATAATACAGTGTAAACAAGTATATACGATGTGAGCAAATGAGGTGAGATAAGGGAGGTAAAGGCAAAAAAAAGGCCATGGTGGCAAAGTAAATACAATATAGCAAGTAAAACACTGGAATGGAAGATTTGCAATGGAAGAATGTGCAAAGTAGAAATAAAAATAATGGGGTGCAAAGGAGCAAAATAAATAAATAAAATACAGTAGGGAAAGAGGTAGTTGTTTGGGCTAAATTATAGGTGGGCTATGTACAGGTGCAGTAATCTGTGAGCTGCTCTGACAGTTGGTGCTTAAAGCTAGTGAGGGAGATAAGTGTTTCCAGTTTCAGAGATCTTAACTCCGCTACCTTTCTTATCTTAACTCCACTACCTATCTTATCTTAACTCCACTACCGATCTTAACTCCGCTACCTATCTTATCTTAACTCCGCTACCTATCTTAACTCCACTACCTATCTTAACTCCACTACCGATCTTAACTCCACTACCTATCTTAACTCCACTACCTATCTTAACTCCACTACCGATCTTAACTCCACTACCTATCTTAACTCCACTACCGATCTTAACTCCACTACCTATCTTAACTCCACTACCGATCTTAACTCCACTACCTATCTTAACTCCACTACCGATCTTAACTCCACTACCTATCTTAACTCCACTACCTATCTTAACTCCACTACCTATCTTAACTCAACTACCTATCTTATCTTAACTCAACTACCTATCTTATCTTAACTCCACTACCTATCTTAACTCCACTACCTATCATAACTCAACTACCTACCTTATCTTAACTCAACTACCTATCTTATCTTAACTCCACTACCTATCTTAACTCCGCTACCTATCTGAACTCCGCTACCTTTCTTATCTTAACTCCGCTACCGTTCTTATCTTAACTCTGCTACCTATCTGAACTCCGCTACCTATCATATCTTAACTCCACTACCTATCTTAACTCCGCTACCTTTCTTATCTTAACTCCGCTACCTATCATATCTTAACTCCACTACCTATCTCAACTCCGCTACCTATCATATCTTAACTCCACTACCTATCATATCTTAACTCCACTACCTATCTTAACTCCGCTACCTATCATATCTTAACTCCACTTCCTATCATATCTTAACTCCACTACCTATCTATTCTTAACTCTGCTGCCTATCTTATCTTAACTCCGCTACCTAGCTTAACTCCTTTACCGAGCCTAGTACGTAACAGAATCTTTCATAGTGACATTTTCACAGACACTTACCCAATATATCTGGCTCTGAATATGGATTTAAATCTCCTCCCAGGGATTTGCAATATGGTCCATTTGTATCCACTCATATAGGCTACATAAATATGCATCAGAGAGTAGGAAGAGAGAGACACATTACCGCGATCATAACTCCCAACCACAGCAGCTAATGAACTAAAGCCTGTTATATATTATGGTAATGTATACAGCTGGCAGTGTGATGTGCTTGTATGGCAGGAGAGGAGAGATGAATGAGGGATGGTGATGAATACAGCAGGCAGGCAGGCAGGCAGACAGCCAGACAGACAGGCAGGCAGGCAGGCAGGCAGGCAGGCAGGCAGACAGACAGGCAGGCAGGTAGGCAGACAGACAGACAGACAGACAGACAGACAGACAGACAGACAGGCAGGCAGGCAGGCAGACAGACAGACAGACAGACAGACAGACAGACAGACAGACAGACAGACAGACAGACGGGACAGGCAGGCAGACAGACAGACGAGACAGACAGATGGGACAGGCAGACAGACCAGACAGACCAGACAGACAGTCGAGACAGACCGACAGACAGACAGACGGGACAGACAGACAGGCAGAGTGGTGGTGGGTCCCCTTGATAAAGATTCCCTGATTGATGAAAGAGAAACCAAATCATCACTCTCTCTCTACACCTCTCTCTGCTGCCTCTCTCCCCCCTCTTACATACCCAGGGTGGTGGAGGAGACCCAGGGGGTAGGGTGTGTGTGACTATTGATGCAGGGAGTCTCAGGGATGATATGCCCAGTAGGAGGTATTATAGACAGAGAGTGAGTGAGTGCAGCGAAAGAAGAAGAGAGGAGAGGGGTAGAGAACAATGCCCGTCCTGTGCTGGCAGAATGGGCTGGAAGCAAAGATAGCATCGCCGCCCCAGTCAATGACCCAGTCTGTCTCCTGCTCCTCCCAGAAGCACATTCAACACAGAGAGAGAGAGAGCGAGAGAGAAAGCGAGAGAGAGCGAGAGAGAGAGAGAGAGAGAGAGATGTATTCGGAAATGGTGTGAGACAGCGAGAAAGGGGAGAGACAGTAGGGGAGAGACAGTTGGGGAAAGACAGACAGAGACAGAAGTACAACATGGTGAGCTGAGGCAGCAAAAACACTGCATTCCGTCATGAATGAACGCTCCCTTCCTTCTTGCTCTTCAAAACCAAAGACCCTCTAGTCTACAAGATACTCCACTGCCACTTAATTTTCCACAGTCTGCTCTCACTGTCCTTCAAATCAGAGCGTCACAATTATTTCTCAATTTTAGTATCTCTGCTCTTTCACATACAGCTCAAAATAACCCTTACAAGCCAGGACACGTTTCAGTGAAGATATGTAATGAAGGGGTGTTTTCAATCCGTATCGCAGAAGTATCGCGGAAGATCAGCCTTATAATGTAAAGGCCCAGTGCAGTCAAAATCGACACATTCCATGTGTTTTATATACAGTATATGTCCATACTATGAGGTTGGAATAATATGGGGAAATTGTATTAAAGCTGTATAAGAGTTCTTTGAAAACATCAACCTGAAATTTCTGCCTGTTTTGGCGGGATGAAGTATAAGCCTGCTTGGCGAAATCACCAGCAAGTAAATTAGTTAATCGACCAATAATACAGGGAGTTTTAAACCTCTCTGCCAATAACAGCTAGTTTTCAGGTTACATATCCCTCCCATTTGGCTAGTGCAATTAGGCCCCTCACTCAGACCACTCCCAGACAGTTCTAGCAAATTTCTGTTTGAGAAATTGCTCTTTGCAATTTTTTGTACATTTTTGATATTTTTAATTGAAAACAATCACACTCTCACTCACTCAACTGCATCGCGCCGGCTGGCGCATTGGGCAGCAACAAAGATTCTCTATTTCTGTCTGTCTCTGGTCATCTTCTCCACCGTGCCCCTCCTCTGCTGATGTTGTTGTAGCTCTGTCTCTATTGTTCTCCGTCATGTTGTCTTTGGGCCTCACCCCTCTTACGTAATTCCCTCTGGAGTCCAATGGACTTGGGATGGATTCTGAACTCTTTCTCAGTCCGAGCCAGCTCCAGCGACGTCTCTCCAGTATGGCATCCATGGCTTCTTTATTAGTTTGAGGAGGTTGGTGTTTTGATATTGTGTTCGTCCAGAAGATGTGCATGATTTTCTGGAGACAAGTTTTGTGGAAGGTATCTATTGGTAGCTTGTATTTCCTCATTTAATTTCTAAACCGTACCAGCTTTCTAGAATGTTGGAAAATTCCATAAGCCAACTTGCATTTGGTTTTTTGGTGTTCAGTGCTCCCATCTTCACATAACCAGTTTCCCTTAGGCTTTCACTGATGGCGATCATACACATGGGGGATTCTGGGAGATATTTTGGCATCCAGTTGTAGAAGTGTAATTGGTTGCTGTTTCTGTAGCATAAGAGCTTTACAGGATGGGGGATGATAGCACCATGACTAACTGTCTACCATTTCTGGTTTCGAGAGATTTTGGAGATTATTTGTTAGTCCTCTCCCCTAGCCTTTTGTCTTTCTGATGATGGATTACTGTCTCAAACCACGTGAGACCAGACAGGCTTCGGGTCGTGTACAAGTTGCCCCTGGCACATCAAGCCCAACCAACTCCTGCTGCTGTTCAGTGAAAGCTATAACCGAAAGCCAACAGAATATGTTGATTTTTGGTTTTAGCAGTTCACATCAGCAGCGCGAGACAGAAAAACGATCACAGTAAGGGAACTTAATTGTTACCCAGATATGATTTGATATTGAGATAAAAATCGGGTACTTTAGCCTCCCGGGTGGCGCAGTGGTTAAGGGTGCTGTACTGCAGCGCCAGCTGTGCCATCAGAGTCCTGGGTTCGCGCCCAGGCTCTGTCGTAACCAGCCGCGACCGGGGAGGTCCGTGGGGCGACGCACAATTGGCCTAGCGTCGCCCGAGTTAGGGAGGGCTTGGTCGGTAGGGGTGTCCTTGTCTCATCGCGCACCAGTGACTCCTGTGGTGGGCTGGGCGCAGTGTACGCTAGCCAAGGTGGCCAGGTGCACAGTGTTTCCTCCGGCGCATTGGTGCGGCTGGCTTCCGGGTTGGATGTGCGCTGTGTTAAAGAAGCAGCGGCTTGGTTGGTTGTGTATCGGAGGACGCATGACTTTCAACCTTCGTCTCTCCCGAGCCCGTACGGGAGTTGTAGTGATGAGACAAGATAGTAGCTAGTACAACAATTGGATACTACGAAATTGGGGAGAAAAAGGGGTAAAAATAAAAAAAAACCTTTTAAGGGCAATGTTACTGCGTTCAAAGTAAACAATGCAAAGGTCGGCTCAATCAGTGTTGTTCTGTTCAATCAATGCAACAGATTTAATTCTATCAATTCTGATATTTTTCACACTAATTCGACTTTTGACCAATCACATCAGATCTTTTTTTATATTTTCATTAATTTTTTAAATATTTTTTAGAGCTGATCAGATTGGTCAATAGAACAATTAGTGAAAAAAATTTCAGAATAATCCTTCCTGTGGAACTATAGCCCAGGTTCCTTCCTGTTGAACTATAGCCCAGGTTCCTTCCTGTGGAACTATAGCCCAGGTTCCTTCCTGTGGAACTATAGCCCAGGTTCCTTCCTGTGGAACTATAGCCCAAGTTCCTTCCTGTGGAACTATAGCCCAGGTTCCGTCCTGTGGAACTATAGCCCAGGTTCCGTCCTGTGTAAATATAGCCCAGGTTCCTTCCTGTGGAACTATAGCCCAGGTTCCTTCCTGTGGAACTATAGCCCAGGTTCCGTCCTGTGGAACTATAACCCAGGTTCCGTCCTGTGGAACTATAGCCCAGGTTCCGTCCTGTGTAAATATAGCCCAGGTTCCGTCCTGTGTAAATATAGCCCAGGTTCCTTCCTGTGGAACTATAGCCCAAGTTCCTTCCTGTGGAACTATAGCCCAGGTTCCTTCCTGTGGAACTATAGCCCAGGTTCCTTCCTGTGGAACTATAGCCCAGGTTCCTTCCTGTTGAACTATAGCCCAGGTTCCTTCCTGTTGAACTATAGCCCAGGTTCCGTCCTGTGGAACTATAGCCCAGGTTCCTTCCTGTTGAACTATAGCCCAGGTTCCTTCCTGTTGAACTATAGCCCAAGTTCCTTCCTGTTGAACTATAGCCCAGGTTCCTTCCTGTGTAAATATAGCCCAGGTTCCTTCCTGTGGAACTATAGCCCAGGTTCCGTCCTGTGGAACTATAGCCCAGGTTCCTTCCTGTTGAACTATAGCCCAGGTTCCTTCCTGTGGAACTATAGCCCAGGTTCCTTCCTGTGGAACTATAGCCCAGGTTCCGTCCTGTGGAACTATAACCCAGGTTCCGTCCTGTGGAACTATAGCCCAGGTTCCGGCCTGTGTAAATAAAGCCCAGGTTCCTTCCTGTGGAACTATAGCCCAGGTTCCGTCCTGTGGAACTATAGCCCAGGTTCCGTCCTGTGGAACTATAGCCCAGGTTCCGTCCTGTGTAAATATAGCCCAGGTTGCCCAGATGTGCTACTAATGTTTCAGCCTCTCTCAATGTGAACATGTGACACACAGGGACAATAGGAGCAGGAATAAGCTCTGTAATTACATTTAAGCTGAAGAGAGCTCTCTCTTTCTCGCTCTCACACACACTCACACACACAGACACCCTAGGTTAGCATGAGGGACGTTCCAGACTCTTGAGGTAAATGCCTGCTAATCTTAACCCCACCCTGATCTCTGCCTCACTAAGAGGTAATTACACTGATGTCTTAGGTGTGTGTGTGTGTGTGTGTTTGTGTTTGTGTGTGTGTGTGTGTGTGTGTGTGTGTGTGTGTGTGTGTGAGTGCGTGCGTGCGTGCGTGTGCGTGAGAGAGAGAGAGAGAGAGAGAGAATGAGAGAATGAGAGAATGCAATAACGAAAGAGAAAAGTTGGTAGAGCGTGACGGTTGCCACGGCAGGATATGGGATTTGATTCTCACAATGGACCACTACCTTAAGTCGCTTTGGATAAGACTGTCTGCTAAATGACTAGAATGTAAATAGGCTATTATCTAGTGTGGGCTTGTCCATAGATGAACATGTCAGTCAGTGTATGTCATTTTTTAAATTTAATTAGGCAAGTCAGTTAAGAACAAATTCGTATTTACAACGGCCAAACCCTGATGATGTGCACCGTCCTATGTGACTCCCAATCATGGCCTGTTGTGATACAGCCTGGATTTGAACCAGGGTGTCTGTAGTGACGTCAGTAGCACTGAGATGCAGTGCCTTCGACCGCTGCGCAGCTCGAGAGTTTGTTCTTACGGTATTAATGTCCTTTGATGAGGATGATAATATGTGTGAGTATTTTATTTAGGTTAGCTTTAATTTCGCAGATAAATTGGGGCTTCTATCAATGCAATGGTCTGCATTATTTCCAATCCCCGATATTTTTTTTGTATATATACAGTACCAGTCAAAAGCTTGGACCCATCTGCTCAATCAAGGGTTTTGCTTTATTTTTTACTATTTTCTACATTGTAGAATAATAGTGAAGACATCAAAACAATGAAATAACACATATGGAATCATGTAGTAACCACAAAAGTGTTAAACACATAAAAATATATTTTATATTTGAGATTCTTCAAAGTAGCCACCTTGATGACAACTTTTCACCTTTGACTGGTTTAAACACATAATATACACTAATATACACTAATATACACTAATATACACTAATATACACTACCTTTAAAAAGTTTGGGGTCACTTAGAAATGTCTGTGTTTTTGAAAGAAAAGCATATTTTTTTTATCCATTAAATTAACAAAAAATTTACCAGAAATGCAGTGTAGACATTGTTAATTTTGTAAATGACTATTGTAACTGGAAACTGCAGATTTTTTTAAATGGAATATCTACATAGGGGTACAGAGGCCCATTATCAGCAACCATCACTCCTGTGTTTCAATGACACGTTGTGTTAGCTAATCCAAGTTTGTCATTTTAAAAGGCTAATTGATCATTGGAAAACCCTTTTGCAATTACGTTAGCACAGCTGAAAACTGTTGTCCTGATTAAAGAAGCAATATAACTGGCCTTCTTTATGCTAGTTGAGTATCTGGAGCATCAGCATTTGTGGGTTCAATTACAGGCTCAAAATGGCCAGAAACAAAGACCTTTCTTCTGAAACTCGTCAGTCTATTCTTGTTCCGAGAAATGAAGGCTATTCCATGCAAGAAATTGCCAAGAAACTGAAGATCTCGTACAACGCTGTGTAGTACTCCCTTCACAGAACAGTGCAAACTGTCTCTAACCAGAATAGAAAGAGGAGTGGGAGGCCCCGGTGGACAACTGAGCAAGAGGACAAGTACATTAGAGTGTATAGTTTGAGAAACAGACACCTCACATGTCCTCAACTGGCAGCTTCATTAAATAGTACCCGCAAAACCCAAGTCTCAACGTCAACAGTGAAGAGGAGACTCCAGGATGCTGGTCTTCTAGGCAGAGTTCCTTTGTCCAGTATTTGTCTTCTTAATCTTTTCTTTTTCTTTTTCTTTTTCTTTTTTTATTGGCCAGTCTGAGATGTGGATTTTCTTTGCAACTCTGCCTAGAAGGCCAGCAGCCCCGAGTCGCCTCTTCACTGTTGACATTGAGACTAGTGTTTTGCCAAAATGCAGTGAAAGTAAGATACCTAGTTATGTACAACTGAATGCAGTCAACTGAAATGTGTCTTCCGCATTTACCCCAACCCCTCTAAATCAGAGAGGTGCAAGGGGCTGGCTTAATCGACATCCACATCTTTGGCGCCTGGGAAACAGTGGGTTAACTGCCTTGCTCAGGGGCAGAATTAATGATTTTTTACCTTGTCAGCTCGGGGATTCGATCCAGCAGCCAGCCTGCCACCCCAAGTATTCAGAGCCCTTGACTGTTACGTTACAGCCTTATTCTAAAATGGATTTCATCAATCCTCAGTAATCAATACCATTGACAAAGCGAAAACAGGTTTTACCTTATTTTCAAAAGCATTCTGACCTTGTGCTATGAGATTCGAAATTGAGCTCAGGTGCATCCTGTTTCCATTGATCATCCTTGAGATGTTTCTACAACTTGATTGGAGTCTACCTGTTGCAAATTAAATTGATTGGACATGATTTGGAAAGGAACACACCTGTCTATGTACGGTCCCACAGTTGACAGTGCAAGTCAGAGCAAAAACCAAGCCATGAGGTCGAAGGAATTGTCCGTAGAGGTTGAAGGAAGCCATGAGGTTGTCCGTAGAGCTCCAAGACAGGATTGTGTCGAGGCACAGATCTGGGGAAGGGTACCAACAATTTCTGCAGCATTGAAGATCCCCAGGAACACAGTGGCCACCATCATTCTTAAATGGAAGTTTTGAACCACGAAGACTCGTCCTTTTGCTGGTCTCCCGGCCAACCTGAGCAATCAGGGGAGAAGGGCCTTGGTCAGCAAGGTAACCATGAACCAGATGGTCACTCTGACAGAGCTCTAGAGTTCCTCTGTGGAGATGGGAGAACCTTCCTGAAGAACAACAATCTCTGCAGCACTCCGCCAATCAGGCCTTTATGGTAGAGTGGCCAGATGGAAGCCACTGCTCAGTGAAAGGCACATGACAGCCCGCTTGGAGTTTGCCAAAAGGCACCCAAAGGACTCTCAGACCATGAGAAACAAGATTCTCTGTTCTGATGAAACCAAGATTGAACTCTTTGGCCTGAATGCCAAGCGTCACGTCTGGAGGAAACCTGACACCATCCCTACTGTGAAGCATGGTGGTGGCAGCATCATGCTGTGGGGATGTTTTTCAGTGGCAGGGACTGGGAGACTAGTCAGGAGTAAAGACAGATCCTTGATGAGAATTTGCTCCAGAGCGCTCAGGACCTCAGACTGGGGTGAAGGTTCACCTTTCAACAGGACAACGACCCTAAGCACAAAGCGAAGACAACACAGGAGTGGCTTCAAATCTAAAACAAAATGTAATTGTCACTGTCATGACGTTGGCCTGGGGGTAGGTTTATGACAGTCATAAATACCTCTTTCCCCATTTTTCCTCTCTCTACCCCACTGATGTTACATTTGCAAACCCCTTTGGTTAACAAAGATTCTGGGAACATCGGAAGGTGGGGGGAAATGAACTATATTCTGGTAAACCGACCAATTGAACATATGCGGTGGTACTTAATGAATATGATGTCAGTTCGGTTGTCATCTGAGACATTCTCATCAATGATAAGATGAAATAAACTCTACAGTGGAAAGTCTACACATCAGAGTTATCGGATTCACATGGAATTGTTGTTCAATTTAAATGTTTGAATATGAAATTATTCGTGATGGGATGAAATGTGATTTTAGCTTCTAAAATGTGAGATTTGGGTTTTCATAAGGTCTCAGGGCTCTGCTCAATCAGTGGCCCGCCCCTGTGAAGGGACATGGGCTATAAAACTTTTCAAACACGCCCTCCTCTCCCTTCCTATATAAGCCCTTGACGACAATATAACCTCTTGTTCCGAGGATGTGAGGACGATGGTCCGATGTCAGAATGGTTCAGATAATAACTACAGAACGAAGCCAACATCAGCGTGAGCTTTGAACTTTGAACTCTTATTCACTACAGAAGTGATACCTCTTAGCCGTTGAGTTAGCAACAGCAACTGCAAACGAGGGTTTGGAAGGAACAGACAGAGTATCCCGTCTATCACAAAACGACGTTACTACAACGTAAGTGGCTAGAGATTTGAGGCAGTACGTTGGCAGCAGCCTCTCAATGTTAGTGATGGCTGTTTAAATCTGTTGAAACTAGGGGGCACTATTTTCATTTTTGGAAAAATAACGTTCCCAAAGTAAACGGGCTATTTTGTCAGGACAAGATGCTAGAATATGCATATAATTGACATCTTAGGATAGAAAACACTCTAAAGGTTCCAAAACTGTAAAAATATTGTCTGTGAGTATAACAGAACTGATATTGCAGGTGAAAGCCTGAGAAAAATCCAATCAGGAAGGGACTTATTTAGAAAGCTCTGCGTTCCTATGCGTCCCTATTGAGCAGTGAATGGGATATCAACCAAATTCCTTTTTCTATGGCTTCCCTAATGTGTCTAGTGTCACAATACATAGTTTCAGGCTTTTATTTTGAAAAATGAGCCTGAACGACAACATTGCATCAGTGGTCAGCTGGAGGCTGAATTCAGCGTTGTTTTGTGTATCAGTTCATGTGCCATGGAATCGGTACATCCCAACAATTTTGTGATCTATATGGCACAGCTGGCATTTTTGGTCCTTCAAACTGGTATACTTTTTTAATTATCACAATTTTATCTGTGGATATTTGTCATGTGCATGTGTGTGTGTGTGTGTGTGTGTGTGTGTGTGTGTGTTAGTGTGAGAGAGTGTGTGTGTGTGTGTGTGTAAGTGTGAGAGAGTGTGTGAGTGTGTTTGTGTTTGTGTGAGAGATAGAGTGTGTGTGTTTGTGTGTGTGTGTGTGTTCAGTATGTTGGTGAAGTGTAAAGTCAGGGGTTTGTGAATGGGCTGTGGAGCAGCAGTAAGGATCTGAGCAGATAAAGGGCCCATTGTGAGGCTGTAGGCACTATCAGCTCCTGAAAGACGATACGACGCGGCAGTGAGCATGGAAGTCTGCCCTGTCACAGGCCCAGCGAAACAGACCCTTTATCTAGAACCAGGACCCGCAAGAGTACACAAGAGCTCTGCAGAAGAGGGATAGGGGAGAAGGAAAGGAAGGAAGGAGGAGAGGAGAAATGAGGAGGTGTAGAGGTAGGGGAGAGTATGAGGAGGAAGAATAGGAGGAGGAGGTGGAGGAGGATGAGGAGGAAGAGGGGGTGGAGGAGGAGGAGGAGGAGTAGAGGAGGAGGGATTGAGAGGCAAGGATGAGATGATGGATGGCTGGCTGGATGGCTGGCTGGCTGGCTGGCTGGCTGGCTGGCTGGCTGGCTGGATGGCTGGATGGATGGATGGCTGGATGGCTGGATGGCTGGCTGGATGGATGGATGGACAGCTGGATGGATGGCTGGATGGATGGATGGCTGGCTGGCTGGCTGGCTGGCTGGCTGGCTGGCTGGTTGGTTGGATGGATGGACAGCTGGATGGATGGATGGCTGGATGGATGGATGGATGGATGGCTGGCTGGCTGGCTGGCTGGCTGGCTGGCTGGCTGGCTAGATGGCTGGCTGGCTGGCTGGCTGGCTGGCTGGCTGGCTGGATGGCTGGCTGGCTGGATGGCTGGCTGGATGGATGGATGGACAGCTGGATGGATGGCTGGATGGCTGGCTGGCTGGCTGGCTGGCTGGCTGGCTGGCTGGCTGGCTGGCTGGCTGGCTGGATGGCTGGCTGACTGACTGGCTGGTGGGATGGCTGGATGGCTGGATGGATGGATGGCTGGATGGCTGGATGGCTGGATGGATGGCTGGATGGATGGATGGATGGATGGCTGGATGGCTGGATAGATGGATGGCTGGCTGGCTGGCTGGATGGCTGGATGGCTGGATGGCTGGATGGCTGGCTGGATATCTGGCTGGCTGGCAGGCTGGCTGGCTGGCTGGCTAAAGGGGCTTTACCTTACATTTAAACATGCAAACATTAAGTCCATACATCCAGATTTATGTGTTTTCATCTTCCTCCCTCATTGAAAGGATTCAATCAAAGTGTGTGGGACGGAATCAAGATTTCAACCTGTTCTTTTTTAGGTTCCATGGTTTTGTTGCAGCGACTGAGAAAGGCATTATGGTAAATTGGTCTGATATCAGAACAACCTGTTTTCAATGGAATTAACCATTGTCTCAAAACTCTTAGATCCGCATTTAAAAACCCACCGAGGAAGAGGCTTGTAAAAGTGTCACTTAAATACACACATTCTCTTACACGCAGGCAAACACACACCATCATAAACACCATACACACGCAGGCAAACACACACCATCATAAACACCATACACACGCAGGCAAACACACACCATCATAAACACCATACACACAAACGTAAACACACACCATCATAAACACCATACACACGCAGGCAAACACACACCATCATAAACACCATACACACGCAGGCAAACACACACCATCATAAACACCATACACACGCAGGCAAACACACACCATCATAGACACCATACACACGCAGGCAAACACACACCATCATAGACACCATACACACGCAGGCAAACACACACCATCATAGACACCATACACACGCAGGCAAACACACACCATCATAGACACCATACACACGAAGGCAAACACACACCATCATAGACACCATACACACGCAGGCAAACACACACCATCATAAACACCATACACACGCAGGCAAACACACACCATCATAAACACCATACACACAAACGTAAACACACACCATCATAAACACCATACACACAAACGTAAATACACACCATCATAAACACCATACACACGCAGGCAAACACACACCATCATAAACACCTTACACACAAACGTAAACACACACCATCATAAACACCATACACACAAACGTAAACACACACCATCATAAACACCATACACACAAACGTAAATACACATCCTTCATAAACACCATACACACGCAGGCAAACACACACCATCATAAACACCATACACACAAACGTAAACACACACCATCATAAACACCATACACACAAACGTAAACACACACCATCATAAACACCATACACACAAACGTAAACACACACCATCATAAACACCATACACACAAACGTAAATACACACCATCATAAACACCATACACACGCAGGCAAACACACACCATCATAAACACCATACACACAAACGTAAATACACACCATCATAAACACCATACACACGCAGGCAAACACACACCATCATAAACACCATACACACAAACGTAAACACACACCATCATAAACACCATACACACAAACGTAAACACACACCATCATAAACACCATACACACAAACGTAAACACACACCATCATAAACACCATACACACAAACGTAAATACACACCATCATAAACACCATACACACGCAGGTAAACACACACCATCATAGACACCATACACACAAATGTAAACACACACCATCATAGACACCATACACACAAATGTAAATACACACCATCATAAACACCATACACACGCAGGTAAACACACACCATCATAGACACCATACACACAAATGTAAACACACACCATCATAGACACCATACACACAAATGTAAATACACACCATCATAAACAACATACACCCACAACATATGATGTGGTGAGGGTGGTGCAGGCCAGGTTCAAAGGCTTCGCTGTGCGTGTGTGTGTGTGTGTGTGTGCTAAATGGAAGGTGGTGGCTGTATTCCGGCTGAGTGCTCCTCTATCTATCTCTCTCTCTAGTGTGTGAGAGAGACAGAGAGAGACAGAGAGAGGCAGAGACAGAGGGAGAGAGAGAGAGAAAGAAAGAGAGAGAGACAGAATGACAGACACACAGAGAGAGAGAGATTATTATGTTGCTAGTTGACCAAAAAAGCCCAGGTTCAGGAGTGTCAACAAGAGACACTGGAGGGAGGAGGGGTTGGGGATTGACAGAACAGTGGGAGAGGAAAGGAGAGGAGGAGGGTGAATGGGGGAGAGAAAGTTTCTCAAGATGAAAGATTAGCATCCACAGAGAAAATGACGTCTCCAGAGCACTGACATGGAACCAGTGTGGGATATCATTAAGAAACACTGCTGATGCTCCGATCCCTCCCCTCTCTCACTCCACACAACACTCCTCCCTCCCCTCTCTCACTCCACACAACACTCCTCCCTCCCCTCTCTCACTCCACACAACACTCCTCCCTCCCCTCTCTCACTCCACACAACACTCCTCCCTCCCCTCTCTCACTCCACACAACACTCCTCCCTCCCCTCTCTCACTCCACACAACACTCCTCCCTCCCCTCTCTCACTCCACACAACACTCCTCCCTCCCCTCTCTCTGCTCCAAAAAACTCCTCCCTCCCCTCTCTCGCTCCACACAACGCCTCCCTCCCCTCTCTCACTCCACACAACACTCCTCCCTCCCCTCTCTCACTCCACACAACACTCCTCCCTCCCCTCTCTCTGCTCCAAAAAACTCCTCCCTCCCCTCTCTCACTCCACACAACACTCCTCCCTCCCCTCTCTCACTCCACACAACACTCCTCCCTCCCCTCTCTCACTCCACACAACACTCCTCCCTCCCCTCTCTCTGCTCCAAAAAACTCCTCCCTCCCCTCTCTCACTCCACACAACACTCCTCCCTCCCCTCTCTCACTCCACACAACACTCCTCCCTCCCCTCTCTCACTCCACACAACACTCCTCCCTCCCCTCTCTCACTCCACACAACACTCCTCCCTCCCCTCTCTCTGCTCCAAAACACTCCTCCCTCCCCTCTCTCACTCCACACAACACTCCTCCCTCCCCTCTCTCACTCCACACAACACTCCTCCCTCCCCTCTCTCACTCCACACAACACTCCTCCCTCCCCTCTCTCACTCCACACAACACTCCTCCCTCCCCTCTCTCACTCCACACAACACTCCTCCCTCCCCTCTCTCACTCCACACAACACTCCTCCCTCCCCTCTCTCACTCCACACAACACTCCTCCCTCCCCTCTCTCACTCCACACAACACTCCTCCCTCCCCTCTCTCACTCCACACAACACTCCTCCCTCCCCTCTCTCACTCCACACAACACTCCTCCCTCCCCTCTCTCTGCTCCAAAATACTCCTCCCTCCCCTCTCTCACTCCACACAACACTCCTCCCTCCCCTCTCTCACTCCACACAACACTCCTCCCTCCCCTCTCTCACTCCACACAACACTCCTCCCTCCCCTCTCTCTGCTCCAAAACACTCCTCCCTCCCCTCTCTCACTCCACACAACACTCCTCCCTCCCCTCTCTCACTCCACACAACACTCCTCCCTCCCCTCCCCTCTCTCACTCCACACGACACTACTCCCTCCCCTCTCTCTGCTCCACAACACTCCTCCCTCCCCTCTCTCTCTGCTCCACAACAATCCTCCCTCCCCTCTCTCACTCCACACAACACTCCTCCTTCCCCTCCCCTCTCTCACTCCACAACACTCCTCCCTCCCCTCTCTCACTCCACACAACACTCCTCCCTCCCCTCTCTCACTCCACACAACACTCCTCCCTCCCCTCCCCTCTCTCACTCCACACGACACTACTCCCTCCCCTCTCTCTGCTCCACAACACTCCTCCCTCCCCTCTCTCTTCTCCACAACACTCCTCCCTCCCCTCTCTCGCTCCACAACACTCCTCCCTCCCCTCTCTCGCTCCACAACGCTCCTCCCTCCCATCTCTCTGCTCCACACAACACTCCTCCCTCCCATTTCTCTGCTCCACACAACACTCCTCCCTCCCCTCTCTTCCTCCACAACACTCCTCCCTCCCCTCTCTCTGCTCCACGACATTCCTCCCTCCCCTCTCTCCCTCCACAACACTCCTCCCTCCCCTATCTCTCTGCTCCACAACATTCCTCACTCCCCTCTCTCCCTCCACAACACTCCTCCCTCCCCTCTCTCTCTGCTCCACGACATTCCTCCCTCCCCTCTCTCGCTCCACAACACTCCTCCCTCCCCTCTCTCTGCTCCACAACACTCCTCCCTCCCCTCTCTCTGCTCCACAACACTCCTCCCTCCCCTCTCTCACTCCACAACACTCCTCCCTCCCCTCTCTCTGCTCCACAACACTCCTCCCTCCCCTCTCTCTGCTCCACAACACTCCTCCCTCCCCTCTCTTTGCTCCACAACACTCTTCTCTCACTCCACAACACTCCCTCCCCTCCCCTCTCTCTGCTCCACAACACTCCTCCCTCCCCTGTCTCTGCTCCACAACACTCCTCCCTCCCCTCTCTCACTCCACACAACACTCCTCCCTCCCCTCTCTCTGCTCCACAACACTCCTCCCTCCCCTCTCTCTTCTCCACAACACCCCCCCCCTCTCTGCTCCACAACACTCCTCCCTCCCCTCTCTGTGCTCCACAACACTCCTCACTCCCCTCTCTCTGCTCCACAACACTCCTCCCTCCCCTCTCTCTCGCTCCACAACACTCCTCCCTCCCCTCTCTCTGCTCCACAACACTCCTCCCTCCCCTCTCTGTGTTCCAAAACACTCCTCCCTCCCCTCTCTCTCGCTCCACACCATACAAACCATAGAGACCATACATACCATAGAGACCATACATACCATAGAGACCATACATACCATACATACCATACACACCATACAGACCATACATACCATACATACCATACAGACCATACAGACCATACAGACCATCCAGACCATACATACCATACACACCATACAGACCATACATACCATAGAGACCATACATACCATACACACCATACAGACCATACATACCATACAGACCATACAGACCATACACACCATACAGACCATACAGACCATACACACCATACAGACCATACATACCATACATACCAAACATACCATTCAGACCATACAGACCATACACACCATACAGACCATACATACCATACACACCATACAGACCATACATACCATACATACCATACATACCATACATACCATACACACCATACAGACCATACATACCATACATACCATACAGACCATACATACCATACATACCATACATACCATACAGACCATACAGACCATACACACCATACAGACCATACATACCATACATACCATACATACCATACAGACCATACAGACCATACACACCATACACACCATACAGACCATACATACCATACATACCATACATAACTTACATACCATACATACCATACAGACCATATACACCATACAGACCATACATACCATACATACCATACATAACTTACATACCATACATACCATACAGACCATACAGACCATACACACCATACACACCATACAGACCATACATACCATACATACCATACATAACTTACATACCATACATACCATACATACCATACAGACCATACAGACCATACATACCATACATACCATACATAACTTACATACCATACATACCATACAGACCATACACACCATACAGACCATACATACCATACATACCATACATAACTTACATACCATACATACTATACAGACCATACAGACCATACACACCATACACACCATACAGACCATACATACCATACATACCATACATACCATACATAACTTACATACCATACATACCATACATACCATACAGACCATACAGACCATACATACCATACATACCATACATAACTTACATACCATACAGACCATACAGACCATACATACCATACATACCATACATACCATACATACCATACAGACCATACATACCATACATACCATACATACCATACATAACTTACATACCATACATACCATACATACCATACAGACCATACAGACCATACATACCATACATACCATACATAACTTACATACCATACATACCATACAGACCATACAGACCATACACACCATACAGACCATACACACCATACAGACCATACATACCATACATACCATACATAACTTACATACCATACATACCATACAGACCATACACACCATACAGACCATACATACCATACATACCATACATACCATACAGACCATACAGACCATACATACCATACATACCATACATACCATACATAACTTACATACCATACAAAAGACCAAGTCCATATTATGACAAGAACAGTTCAAAGAGAAACTACAGTCCATCTTTACTTTAAGAAATGAAGTTCAGTCATTAAAGAATATTTCAAGAACTTTGAAAGTCTCTTCAAAACGTTTCTTCAAATGCAGTCGCGAAAACCATCAAGTTTTATAATGAAACTGGCTCTCATGAGGACCCCCACAGGATTGGAAGACCCAGAGTTACCTCTGCTGCAGAGGATAAGTTCATTAGAGTTACCAGCCTCATAAATAGCACTACAAATAAATGCTTCACAGAGTTCAAGTAACAGACACATCTCAACATCAACTGCGCAGAGGAGACTGTGTGAATCAGGCCTTCATGGTCGAAATGCTACAAATAAGCCAACTAAAGTACACCAATAATGAAAAGAGACTTGCTTGGGCCAAGAAACACAAGCAATGGACATTAGACCGGTGGAAATGTGTCATTTGGTCTGGAGTCAAAATTGGGGATTTTTGGTTCCAACCGCCATGTCTAAGACGCTGTGCTTTTGAACAGATGATCTCCGCATGTGTGGTTCCTACGTGAAGCATGGAGGAGGAGGTGTTATGGTGTGGGGGGGATTTTCTGGTGACACTGTCTTTGGTTTAGTTAGATTTCAAGGCACACTTAACCAGCATGGCTACCACAGCATTCTGCAGTAATTCACCATCCCATCTGGTTTGGGCTTAGTGGGACTATCATTTGTTTTTCAACAGGACAATGACCCAACACACCTCCAAACTGTGTAAGGGCTATTTTAACAAGAAGGAGAGTGATGAAGTGCTGTATCAGATGACCTGGCCTCCACAATCTCCCGACCTCAACCCAATTTAAATGGTTTGGGATGAGTTGGACCGCAGAGTGAAGGAAAAGCAGCCAAAAAATGCTCAGCATTGGTGGGAACTCCTTCAAGACTGGTGGAAAAGCATTCCAGTTGAAGCTGGTTGAGAGAATGCCAAGAGTGTGCAAAGCTGTCATCAAGGCAAAGGATGGCTACATTGAAGAATCTCAAATATAACATATATTATGATTTGTTTAACACTTTTTGGTTACTACATGATTCCATATGTGTTATTTCATAGTTTTGATTCTACAATGTGGAAAATAATAAAAAATTAAGAAAAATCCTTGAATGTGTAAGCGTTCTTAAACTTTAGACCGGTAGTGTACATAACTTACAAAACTTACATAACATACCATACATAAAATACATACCATAAATACCATACATAACTTTCATAAGGTGTGTGAGGCGTGGTGGAGCTGTGTGAGGTGTGGTTCTGAGAGGGGTTGTATTACCAGTCAGCAGACAGACACAGGTCAGGGGAGTACACATGCCTCTGCACTCGCAGCAGTATGAAGAGGTGTGTGTTTGTGTGTGTCACAACAGACTCTCTCTTTCCTGACATAACTGTCTTCTGCAGAACAACATAGGAAGCTGAAAAAGTCTGTCTGTCCTGTCTGTCTGTCTGTCTGTCTGTCTGTCTGTCTGTCTGTCTGCCTGTCTTGTCTGTCCTGGCTTGTCTTGTCTGTCTGTCTGTCTGTGTCCACTTCTCTCTCTCTCTCTCTCTCTCTTTCTCTCTCTGTGTCTCTCTGTGTCTCTCCCCCTCTCTCTCTCTCTCTCTCTCTCTCTTTCTATGTCTCTGTCTCTGTCTCTGTCTCTCTCTCTCTCTCTCTCTCTCTCTCTCTCTCTCTCTCTCTCTCTCTCTCTCTCTCTCAATTCAATTCAATGGGCTTTATTGGCATGGGAAACATGTGTTAATAACATTGCCAAAGCAAGTGAAGTAGGTAATGAACAAAAGTGAAATAAACAATAAAATTGAACAGTAAACATTACACTCACAAAAGTTCCAAAATAATAAAGACATTTCAACTCTTCTCCAGCTTCATCTCTCTGTAGGCGATGGCGTTGTTATGGAAGGTTTGTGAATCACTTCCTTTTAGCTGGTTATAGAATTTAACGGCTATTATCTGGATTTGATAATTAGCGTGGATCAGCCTATTCTGCTCTGCATGCATTATTTGGTGTTTTATGTTGTTCAATGGGGATATTTTTGCAGAATTCTGCATGCGGAGTCTCAATTTGGTGTTTGTCCCATTTTGTGAATTCTTGGTTGGTGAGCGGACCCCAGAACTTACAACCATTAACCTGTTGAGTGTAGGGGGCAGTATTTGATGTTTGTATGAAAAACGTGCCCAAATGAAACTGCCTATTTCTCAGGCCCAGAATCTAGAATATGCATATAATTGTCAGATTAGGATAGAAAACACTCTAAAGTTTCCAAAACTGTCAAATATTGTCTGTGAGTATAACAGAACTGATATTGCAGGTGAAAACCTGAGGAAAATCCAACCAGGAAGTGCCTCTCTCTCTCCCATTGAAAAAGCTACGGTCCGGTTGAAATATTATTGATTATTTATTGTAAAAACAACCTGAGGATTGATTATAAAAAAACGCTTGAAATGTTTCTACGAACTTTACGGATACTATTTGGAATTTTCATCGCCCATCTTGACCTGCACGAGCCTGTGGATTACTGAACAAAACGCGCCAAACAAATGGAGGTTTTTGGATATAAAAATAATCTATCGAACAAAAGGAACATTTATTGTGTAACTAGGAGTCTCGTGAGTGCAACTATCCGAAGATCATCAAAGGTAAGCGATTTAATTTATTGCTTTTCTGACTTCCGTGACCAATCTACTTGGCTGCTAGCTGTTTGTAATGTTTTGTCTGCTGAGAGAGATGTCTTAACATAAATGCTTGGATAGCTTTCGCCGTAAAAGCTTTTTTGAAATCTGACACGCCAGGTGGATTGACAAAAAGCTAAGCTGTGTTTTGCTATATTGCACTTGTGATTTCATGAACATTCAATATTTTTAGAAATTTAATTTGAATTTGGCGCTCTGCAATTCAGCGGATGTTGATGAAAATGATCACACTAACGGGATGGGTTCGCCAAGAAATTAACGGCTATGTCTATATCTATAATTTATTCAAGTATTTTTAGACAGATCCTAATTGGTATGTAAAATGTTATGCCCTTATGATGGCATGGCATGGCATGTCCTTCTTGACTGGTCTCTCAGATTGTTCACAGCTTTGTGGAAGTTAACTGTGGTGCTGATGTTTCAGGCCAAGGTATGTGTAGTTTTTCTGTGTGCTCTAGGGCAAGGGTTTCTAGATGGAATTTATATTTCTGGCAACTGGACCTTTTTTGGAGCAGCATTATTTGTATCTTACTGAGATTTACTGTCAGGGCCCAGGTCTGTCAGGGCCCAGGTATGGCAGAATCTGTTCAGAAGATCTAGGTGGTGCTCTAAGACCTCCTTGGTTGGGGACAGAAGCACCAGATCATCCTCTCACCAGATCATCAGCAAACAGGAGACTTTTTCAGATTATAGTAGGGTGAGGCCGGGTGCTGCAGACTTTTCTATTGCCAATTCATTGATACATATTTTGAAGAGGGTGGGGCTTAAGATGCATCCCTGTCTCACCCCAGGGCCCTGTGGAAAGAAATGTGTGTTTTTTGCCAATTTTAATTGCAGACTTATTGTTTGTGTACTTTGTGTTATAATGTCGAATGTTTTACAACGTTTTTTTACAAAGTTTATTTTTATCAACAAAGCATTAGAAGACTTTGCCTTTGTTTTGGTTTGTTTGTTTGTCAATTAGGGTGTACAGGGTGAATACGTGGTCTGTTGTACGATAATTTGGTAAAAAGCCAATTTGACATTTGCTCAGTACATTGTTTTCACTGAGGAAATGTACATTTATGCTGTTAATGAGGATTTTCTGCAGTCGGTCAAAATCATCTCCAGTTTTGTGGATTGGGGTGATCAGTCCTTGGTTCCAAATATTGGTGAAGATGCCAGAATTAAGAATGATGTTAAAGAGTTTAAGTATAGCCAATGTAATTTGTTGTCTGTATATTTGATCATTTCATTAAGGATACCATCAACGCAACAGGCCTTTTTGGGTTGGAGGGATTTTATTCTGTCCTCTAGTTCATTTAATTGGAGAATCCAGAGGGTTCTGGTAGTCTTTAATAGTTGATTCTAAGATCTGTATTTGATCATGTATATGTTTTTGCTGTTTGTTCTTTGTTATCATGCAAAAAAGATTGGAGAAGAGGTTTACCCATACATCTCCATTTTGGATAAATAACTCCTCGTGTTGTTGTTTGTTTAGTGTTTTACTATTTTCCCAGAAGTGGTTAGATTCTATGGATTCTTCAATTACATTGAGCTGATTTCTGACATGCTGTTCCTTCTACTTCCGTAGTATATTTCTGTATTGTTTTAGTGACTCACCATAGTGAAGGCGTAGACTCAGGTTTTCCGGGTCTCTATGTTTTTGGATGGACAGGTTTCTCAATTTCTTTCTCAGGTTTTTGCATTCTTCATCAAACCATTTGTCATTGTTGTTGATTTTCTTCGGTTTTCTGTTCGAAATTCTTAGATTTGATAGGGAAGCTGAGAGGTCAAATATACTGTTAAAGTTTACACCTTTATGATTACAGTGAAATGTTCTGTCCGTAAAGTTGTCTAGAAGAGATTGAATTTGTTGTTGCCTGATTGTTTTTTGGTAGGTTTCCAAACTACATTCCTTCCATCTATAGCATTTCTTAATTTCACACAGTTCCTTTGGCTTTGATGCCTCATGATTGAGTATTGCTCTTGCAGACGACACTACAGTGGTATGCTTGATTACCAGCAACGACGAGACGGCCTACAGGGAGGAGGTCAAGGCCCTCGGAGTGTGGTGTGGGGACAGTAGTGGAGAGGGTAGTAAGTTTTAAGTTCCTCTGTGTACACATCACAGACAAACTGAAATGGTCCACCCACACAGACCGTGTTGTGTAGAAGGCGCAGCAGCGCCTCTTCAACCTCAGGAGGCTGAAGAAATTTGGCTTGTCACCAAAAACACTCACAAACTTCTACAGATGCACAATCGAGAGCATCCTGGCGGGCTGTATAATCGCCTGGTACGGCAACTGCTCCGCCCACAACCGTAAGGCTCTCCAGAGGGTAGTGAGGTCTGCACAACGCATCACCGGGGGCAAACTACCTGCCCTCCAGGACACCTACACCACCCGATGTCACAGGAAGGCCAAAAAGATCATCAAGGACAACCACCCGAGCCACTGCCTGTTCACCCCGCTATCATCCAGAAGGCGAGGTCAGTACAGGTGCATCAAAGCTGGGACCGAGAAACTGAAAAACAGATTCTCTCTCAAGGCCATCAGACTGTTAAACAGCCACCACTAACATTGAGTGGCTGCTGCCAACACACTGACTCAACTCCAGCCAATTTAATAATGTAAAAATTTATGTAATAAATTTATCACTAGCCACTTTAACAATGCCACTTTATATAATGTTTACATACCCTACATTACTCATCTCATATGTATATACTGTACCCTATATCATCTACTGTATCTTGCTTATGCCGTTCTGTACCATCACTCATTCACATATCTTTATGTGCATATTCTTTATCCCTTCACACTTGTGTGTATAAGGTAGTAGTTTTGGAATTGTTAGCTAGATTACTCGTTGGTTATTACTGCATTGTCGGAACTAGAAGCACAAGCATTTCGCTACACTCGCATTAACATCTGCTAACCATGTGTATGTGACAAATAAATTGATTTGATTTGTTCGAGTCGACTATAATTTTGCTTTGATCTGATAGGGGTGTCAGTTGGCTGACTGTGAACGCTCTGAGAGACTCTGGGTTGAGGTCAGTGATAAAGTAATCTAAAGTACTACTGCCAAGAGATGAGCTATAGGTGTACCTACCATAGGAGTCCCCTCAAAGCCTACCGTTGACTATGTACACACCCAGCGTACGACAGAGCTGCAGGAGTTGTGACCCATTTTTGTTGGTAATGTTGTCATAGTTATGCCAAAGGGAGCATATAGGGGAGGGAATGCTGTCTCTCTCTCTCTCTTTCTCTCTCAGCATGCATGCAAAGACACACTCACCCTTCCTGGGTGATAAAAAAGTAATTATACAATAGATTTCCTACTTAACCTTTGACCCGCTGGCTAAACTGGACAGATGAAGAGCAGGTCCTCTGAGGGAAGAAAGCAGAGGACAGGTGAAGAGCAGGTCCTCTGGGGAAGAAAGCAGAGGACAGATGAAGAGCAGGTCCTCTGAGGGAAGAAAGCAGAGGACAGGAAAGGTGAGGAGCAGGTCCTCTGAGGGAAGAAAGTAGAGGACGGGACAGACGAAGAGCAGGTCCTCTGGGGGAAGAAAGCAGAGGACGGGACAGACGAAGAGCAGGTCCTCTGAGGGAAGAAAGCAGAGGACGGGACAGGTGAAGAGCAGGCCCTCTGGGGGAAGAAAGCAGAGGACGGGACAGGTGAAGAGCAGGCACTCTGGGGGAAGAAAGCAGAGGACGGGACAGACGAAGAGCAGGTCCTCTGAGGGAAGAAAGATAGAGGACAGATGAAGAGCAGGCACACTCACCCTTCCAAAGACACACTCACCCTTCCTGGGTGATAAAAAAGTAATTTTACAATAGATTTCCTACTTAACCTTTGACCCGCTGGCTAAACTGGACAGATGAAGAGCAGGTCCTCTGAGGGAAGAAAGCAGAGGACAGGTGAAGAGCAGGTCCTCTGGGGAAGAAAGCAGAGGACAGATGAAGAGCAGGTCCTCTGAGGGAAGAAAGCAGAGGACAGGAAAGGTGAGGAGCAGGTCCTCTGAGGGAAGAAAGTAGAGGACGGGACAGACGAAGAGCAGGTCCTCTGGGGGAAGAAAGCAGAGGACGGGACAGACGAAGAGCAGGTCCTCTGAGGGAAGAAAGCAGAGGACGGGACAGGTGAAGAGCAGGCCCTCTGGGGGAAGAAAGCAGAGGACGGAACAGGTGAAGAGCAGGCACTCTGGGGGAAGAAAGCAGAGGACGGGACAGACGAAGAGCAGGTCCTCTGAGGGAAGAAAGATAGAGGACAGATGAAGAGCAGGCACACTCACCCTTCCAAAGACACACTCACCCTTCCTGGGTGATAAAAAAGTAATTTTACAATAGATTTCCTACTTAACCTTTGACCCGCTGGCTAAACTGGACAGATGAAGAGCAGGTCCTCTGAGGGAAGAAAGCAGAGGACAGGTGAAGAGTAGGTCCTCTGGGGGAAGAAAGCAGAGGACAGATGAAGAGCAGGTCCTCTGAGGGAAGAAAGCAGAGGACAGGACAGGTGAGGAGCAGGTCCTCTGAGGGAAGAAAGCAGAGGACGGGACAGACGAAGAGCAGGTCCTCTGGGGGAAGAAAGATAGAGGACAGATGAAGAGCAGGTCCTCTGAGGGAAGAAAGCAGAGGACGGGACAGGTGAAGAGCAGGCCCTATGGGGAAGAAAGCAGAGGACGGGACAGGTGAAGAGCAGGCCCTCTGGGGGAAGAAAGCAGAGGACGGGACAGACGAAGAGCAGGTCCTCTGAGGGAAGAAAGCAGAGGACAGGACAGGTGAAGAGCAGGCCCTCTGGGGGAAGAAAGCAGAGGACGGGACAGAGGAAGAACAGGTCCTCTGGGGAAAGAAAGCAGAGGACAGGACAGAGGAAGAGCAGGTCCTCTGGGGGAAGAAAGCAGAGGACGGGACAGACGAAGAGCAGGTCCTCTGAGGGAAGTAAGCAGAGGACAGGACAGATGAAGAGCAGGTCCTCCGAGGGAAGTAAGCAGAGGACAGGACAGATGAAGAGCAGGTCCTCTGGGGGAAGAAAGCAGAGGACAGGACAGAGGCAGAACAGGTCCTGAAGAGCAGGTCCTCTGGGGGAAGAAAGCAGAGGACCGGACAGAGGCAGAACAGGTCCTGAAGAGCAGGTCCTCTGGGGGAAGAAAGCAGATGACAGGAGAGATGAAGAGCAGGTCCTCTGGGGGAAGAAAGCAGAGGACAGGAGAGATGAAGAGCAGGTCCTTTGGGGGAAGAAAGCAGAGGATCGGACAGAGGCAGAACAGGTCCTGAAGAGCAGGTCCTCTGGGGGAAGAAAGCAGAGGACCGGACAGAGGCAGAACAGGTCCTGAAGAGCAGGTCCTCTGGGGGGTGAAAGCAGAGGACAGGACAGAGGAAGAACAGGTCCTGAAGAACAGGTCCTCTGGGGGAAGAAAGCAGAGGACTGGACAGAGGCAGAACAGGTCCTGAAAAACAGGTCCTCTGGGGGAAGAAAGCAGAGGACCGGACAGAGGCAGAACAGGTCCTGAAGAGCAGGTCCTCTGGGGGAAGAAAGCAGAGGACCGGACAGAGGCAGAACAGGTCCTGAAGAACAGGTCCTCTGGGGGAAGAAAGCAGAGGACCGGACAGAGGCAGAACAGGTCCTGAAGAGCAGGTCCTCTGGGGGAAGAAAGCAGAGGACCGGACAGAGGCAGAACAGGTCCTGAAGAGCATGTCCTCTGGGGGAAGAAAGCAGAGGACCGGACAGAGGCAGAACAGGTCCTGAAGAGCAGGTCCTCTGGGGGAAGAAAGCAGAGGACCGGACAGAGGCAGAACAGGTCCTGAAGAACAGGTCCTCTGGGGGAAGAAAGCAGAGGACCGGACAGAGGCAGAACAGGTCCTGAAGAGCAGGTCCTGAAGAGCAGGTCCTCTGGGGGAAGAAAGCAGAGGACCGGACAGAGGCAGAACAGGTCCTGAAGAGCAGGTCCTCTGGGGGAAGAAAGCAGAGGACCGGACAGAGGCAGAACAGGTCCTGAAGAGCAGGTCCCGAAGAGCAGGTCCTCTGGGGGAAGAAAGCAGAGGACCGGACAGAGGCAGAACAGGTCCTGAAGAGCAGGTCCTCTGGGGGAAGAAAGCAGATGACAGGAGAGATGAAGAGCAGGTCCTCTGGGGGAAGAAAGCAGAGGACAGGAGAGATGAAGAGCAGGTCCTTTGGGGGAAGAAAGCAGAGGATCGGACAGAGGCAGAAAAGGTCCTGAAGAGCAGGTCCTCTGGGGGAAGAAAGCAGAGGACCGGACAGAGGCAGAACAGGTCCTGAAGAGCAGGTCCTCTGGGGGGTGAAAGCAGAGGACAGGACATATGAAGAGCAGGTCCTCTGGGGGAAGAAAGCAGAGGACAGGACAAATGAAGAGCAGGTCCTCTGAGGGAAGAAAGATAGAGGACAGGACAGATGAAGAGCAGGTCCTCTGGGGGAAGAAAGCAGAGGACAGGACAGATGAAGAGCAGGTCCTCTGGGGGAAGAAAGCAGAGGACAGGACAGATGAAGAGCAGGTCCTCTGGGGGAAGAAAGCAGAGGACAGGACAGATGAAGAGCAGGTCCTCTGGGGGCAGCAGATGAAAACAAAGAGAAAAGGGAAGAAAGATAAAGAAGAAGAAGGTAATAACTCCATGGAGGAGAGTCTCCTCTTTTCTCCCTCCGTCTCCCTGCGTACCCCGTCACTCCCGTTACCATGGGGATGGGCCAGGGCTGCAGATTACACCGTGGGGGTCCGGGGCGGCCAACTGAGATCTGAGGACCCACCACTCTTCATTTCAGATCAATATCCCTCCATCCCTCCTTTGCTCTTCCACCGACCCCAGTCATGACCAACCTCATAGAGTCATTTCAACACAGAGAGACATACCAGACATAGAGACTACCCCCCAACTAGCTGCTAGGCAAGCAGGGTTCATGAAAGTGCTAATTGTAAGATCACACACTCACACGAGAATAGGCATGTGCACACACACGCACACACACACACCATGCTGATCAGGTCATGTCTCTTTATGTCTGAGGACAAAGGACACATTCCAGTGTGTCTAACACAGTTGTCACACACACACACACGCACACACGCACACACGCACACACGCACACACGCACACACACACACACACACACACACACACACACACACACACACACACACACACACACACACACACACACACACACACACATATACATACACATACACACATACACACATACACACATACACACACACACACACACACACACAAGAGCACAAGTGGGCTGTAATTGCAATTCATTTCCAGCCTGGACCCCTTGGGTATGACAGGAGCTTTGATCCCAAAGCCAGTGAATGTGGAAATAGAGAGATGTAGTCATATGATTGCACGGGGAGAGGTAGAGAGAGCGAAGAGAAGAGGGAGAGGTAGAGAGAAGGAAGGGAAGATGGAGAGGTAGAGAGAGGGAAGGGAAGAGGGAGAGGTAGAGAGAGGGAAGGGAAGAGGGAGAGGTAGCGAGAGAGAAGGGAAGATGGAGCGGCAGAGAGAGGGAAGAGGAGAGGCAGAGAGAGGTAGATAGAGGGAAGGGAAGAGTGAGAGGTAGAGAGAGGGAAGAGAAGAGGGTGAGGTAGAGAGAGGGAAGGGAAGAGGGAGAGGTAGAGAGAGAGAAGAGAAGAGGCAGGGAGAGGTAGAGAGAGGGAAGAGAAGAGACAGGGAGAGGTAGAGAGAGGGAAGAGAAGAGACAGGGAGAGGTAGAGAGAGGGAAGAGACGAGGGAGAGGTAGAGAGAGGGAAGAGAAGAGGCAGGGAGAGGTAGAGAGAGGGAATGGAAGAGGGAGAGGTAGAGAGAGGGAGGAGAAGAGGCAGGGAGAGGTAGAGAGAGGGAAGAGATGAGACAGGGAGAGGTAGAGAGAGGGAAGAGAAGAGACAGGGAGAGGTAGAGAGAGGGAAGAGACGAGGGAGAGGTAGAGAGAGGGAAGAGAAGAGGCAGGGAGAGGTAGAGTGAGGGAAGAGAAGAGACAGGGAGAGGTAGAGAGAGGGAAGAGAAGAGACAGGGAGAGGTAGAAAGAGGGAAGAGACGAGGGAGAGGTAGAGAGAGGGAAGAGAAGAGGCAGGGAGAGGTAGAGAGAGGGAAGAGACGAGGGAGAGGTAGAGAGAGGGAAGAGAAGAGGCAGGGAGAGGTAGCGAGAGGGAAGAGAAGAGACAGTGAGAGGCAGAGAGAATGAAGAGAAGAGGCAGGGAGAGCTAGAGAGAGGGAAGAGAAGAGGCAGGGAGAAGTAGAGAGAGGGAAGGGAAGAGGTAGAGGTAGAGAGAGGGAAGAGAAGAGGGAGAGGTAGAGAGAGAGAAGGGAAGATGGAGAGGTAGAGAGAGGGAAGAGAAGAGGCAGGGAGAGGTAGAGAGAGGGAAGAGAAGAGACAGGGAGAGGTAGAGAGAGGGAAGAGAAGAGGCAGGGAGAGGTAGAGAGAGGGAAGAGAAGAAGCAGGGAGAGGTAGAGAGAGGGAAGAGAAGAGGCAGGGAGAGGTAGATAGAGGGAAGAGAAGAGGCAGGGAGAGCTAGAGAGAGGGAAGAGAAGAGGCAGGGAGAGGTAGAGAGAGGGAATGGAAGAGGGAGAGGTAGAGAGAGGGAGGAGAAGAGGCAGGGAGAGGTAGAGAGAGGGAAGAGATGAGACAGGGAGAGGTAGAGAGAGGGAAGAGAAGAGACAGGGAGAGGTAGAGAGAGGGAAGAGAAGAGACAGGGAGAGGTAGAGAGAGGGAAGAGACGAGGGAGAGGTAGAGAGAGGGAAGAGATAAGACAGGGAGAGGTAGAGAGAGGGAAGAGAAGAGACAGTGAGAGGTAGAGAGAGGGAAGAGAAGAGGCAGGGAGAGGTAGAGAGAGGGAAGAGAAGAGGGAGAGGTAGAGAGAGGGAAGAGAAGAGACAGTGAGAGGTAGAGAGAGGGAAGAGAAGAGGCAGGGAGAAGTAGAGAGAGGGAAGGGAAGAGGGAGAGGTAGAGAGAGGGAAGAGAAGAGGCAGGGAGAGGTAGAGAGAGGGAAGAGAAGAGGCAGGGAGAGGTAGAGAGAGGGAAGAGAGGAGACAGTGAGAGGTAGAGAGAGGGAAGAGAAGAGACAGTGAGAGGTATAGAGAGGGAAGAGAAGAGGCAGGGAGAAGTAGAGAGAGGGAAGAGAAGAGGCAGGGAGAAGTAGAGAGAGGGAGGGGAAGAGGGAGAGGTAGAGAGAGGGAAGAGAAGAGGGAGAGGTAGAGAGAGAGAAGGGAAGATGGAGAGGTAGAGAGAGGGAAGAGAAGAGGCAGGGAGAGGTAGATAGAGGGAAGAGAAGAGGCAGGGAGAGGTAGAGAGAGGGAAGAGAAGAGACAGGGAGAGGTAGATAGAGGGAAGAAGAGGCAGGGAGGGGGAGAGAGAGGGAAGATACGAGGGAGAGGTAGAGAGAGAGAAGAGAAGAGGCAGGGAGAGGTAGAGAGAGGGAACAGAAGCATGCAGAGTTGCAGGGAGAGGTTTTTACATTCTGGACCGTGGATTGAGAAGAGAGACTGCTCCCATACACTCAAGTTCATAAGCATAATGGGATTGTTATTTCATCTTTATTCTGTGTGTATGTGTGTGTGTGTGTGTGCGTGTGTGTGTGTGTGTGTGTGTGTGTGTGTGTGACAGTGTGTGTGACAGTGTCTGTATGACAGTGTCTGTGTGACAGTGTATCTTAGTCTGTTTCTTGATGTGTGTGTTTGTTGTCAGTCAGGACTCAGGGTCATAGGCATGTCTATTCCCACCACACTTACACTGTATAATCTCTTCCTATCACATTCCTTGGTACTTTACCTAAACTTTATACCCCAAACTTCCCAATTCCTCAGGGCTGGATCCAGCACACAGGACACTTCTCCCACACACCCCTACGTCTAGTCATAACCCTACATACCCGATCCCTGTGTACAGTCATAACCCTACACACCCCTACGTATGGTCATAACCCTACATACCTTTACGTATAGTCATAACCCCACACACCTGATCCCTGTGTACAGTCATAACCCTACACACCCCTACGTACAGTCTTAACCCTACACACCCCTACGTCTAGTCATAACCCCACACACCCCTACGTCTAGTCATAACCCCACACACCTGATCCCTGTGTACAGTCATAAAACCTACACACCCCTACGTCTAGTCATAACCCTACATAACCCTACGTATAGTCATAACCCCACACACCCGATCCCTGTGTACAGTCATAACCCTACACACCCCTACGTACAGTCTTAACCCTACACACCCCTACGTCTAGTCATAACCCTACACACCCCTACGTCTAGTCATAACCCTACACACCCCTACGTATTGTCATAACCGTACACACCCCTATGTATAGTCATAACCCCACACACCCCTACGTATAGTCATAACCCTACACACCCCTATGTATAGTCATAACCCTACACACCCCTACGTATAGTCATAACCCTACACACCCCTACGTATAGTCATAACCCCACACACCCCTACGTCTAGTCATAACCCCACACACCTGATCCCTGTGTACAGTCATAAAACCTACACACCCCTACGTCTAGTCATAACCCTACATACCCCTATGTATAGTCATAACCCTACATACCCCTACGTACAGTCATAACCCTACACACCCCTACGTCTAGTCATAACCCTTCAAACACATCCCTGTTCCCTAATGTGCTAGGACACTGTCTGTATGGAAAACACAGGCCCATTCTTCTGTCCCTTTGTCTAGCAACGCCTGCTGACATCTTTGTAAAGAAGGACAACAACAACACAGATTTTTTTAGTCCAGTTGTACACACTAGCTCCATTGTGTGTGTGTGTGTGTGCATGTGTGTGTGTGTGTGTGTGCGTGCGTGCGTGCGTGCGTGCGCGTGCGTGCGTGCGTACGTGCGTGTGTGTGTGTGTGTGTGCGTGCGTGCGTGCGTGCGTGCGTGTGTGTGTGTGTGTGTGTGTGTTTTGGGAAGAATCCCTTGAGTTTGTTAGAGGAATAATAGTCTTGTGTTGAATAATGTTCATATCATCTAGGCCAGTGTTTGTTAGCTTGTATAAAAGTGTGTGTGTTTTCACGTGCATATGGTTGTGTCCAGGTGTGGTTTTGTCTCCTGTAAGGTCATCATAGGGTCATCATAGGGTCATCACTGGCAGATTCAAAAAACAGACGTGGAAAAACCAACCAATTACAGGATCTTAAAGGCCATTGTAGCTTTTAGGAATCACAGGTAAGAAAGAACAGTAGAACTACAATATGAATCATATCAGAACAGTAGAACTACAATATGAATCATATCAGAACAGTAGAACTACAATATGAATCATATCAGAACAGTAGAACTACAATACGAATCATATCAGAACAGTAGAACTACAATATGAATCATATCAGAACAGTAGAACTACAATATGAATCATATCAGAACAGTAGAACTACAATACGAATCATATCAGAACAGTAGAACTACAATATGAATCATATCAGAACAGTAGAACTACAATACGAATCATATCAGAACAGTAGAACTACAATATGAATCTTAACAGAACAGTAGAACTACAATATGAATCATATCAGAACAGTAGAACTACAATACGAATCATATCAGAACAGTAGAACTACAATATGAATCATATCAGAACAGTAGAACTACAATATGAATCATATCAGAACAGTAGAACTACAATACGAATCATATCAGAACAGTAGAACTACAATATGAATCATAACAGAACAGTAGAACTACAATATGAATCATATCAGAACAGTAGAACTACAATATGAATCATATCAGAACAGTAGAACTACAATACGAATCATATCAGAACAGTAGAACTACAATATGAATCATATCAGAACAGTAGAACTACAATATGAATCATATCAGAACAGTAGAACTACAATATGAATCATATCAGAACAGTAGAACTACAATACGAACTGCAATATGAATCATTATGAAACATTATCTGAATGTCAGCACAGCTGGACAGTTTTAGTGGTTTGGGAACCTTTCTCTTGCCATATCTGCACAATGTTCCCACAACCTAAAGCAACATTCTGGGAATGTTTAAAAGAACAGATTCAATGTGTTCTGGGAACGTTCTAGTAACATCGGGTGAATGTTTTTAACACTTAAAAAGAAACATTGTAGAATTATCCGCACAACTATACCGTTTTTTGAGTTTTGTCCCCACAACATTCAAACCAGACTTTTCCCACAAGCTAATGAAACATGCTGGGAACCTTAATAGAACAGACTAAACGTGTTCTGGGAACGTTGTTGCAACATATAAGCAAATATTTTATACAAACGTTCTGTAATCATCAGCACGACTGGACAGTTTTAGTGTAAATGACAAAACATTTTTTTTCAAATGTACTGGGAACTTTTACAGAACCAATTTTGGTTTGCTGGGTTAGCTGAGTGACACATTGACGATAACATTAGCTCTATTTATTTATTTCACCTTTATTTAACCAGGTAAGCTAGTTGAGAACAAGTTCTCATTTGCAACTGCGAGCTTTGATGATGTCATGGCGTTATCTTGGGTTGTTCGAGGTGTGGCACATCTAGAGTGGTAAGAGTTAAGTGGTCTTATCTTAAGCTTTAATCTTAAGGTATTAAAAATCACTGTGTCTGTTGTGGGCAGCTACTGAAGCTATGAACACCTGTATAGGGGTTGGAGATAAGAGACGATGCGGGACAACTGGTATCACAGGCCTGACACAAGACTAACCCCAAACACAGGTGCACCGGCTGGGTACACAACTGGTATCGAAGCTTGGGTCTCCTGCGAGCCACAAAACTTTCTTTGTCCTCTGAGCTAAAGCCTAAGCATTAACTTGGGGGAGCTAACTGAACCTTTAAAGGTCTCAGTTATACCCACAATGGTTGCCCTCTGATGAACCAGTCTTCTCCTCAACTGATCTCATTGTCGATGCTAATTCATATCAGACTAAGTCAACAACTACACTGCACTGTAAGTGGCTAGGCTAACTACAACAAAAAAAAATACAAAAAACCTCCATCATCTAAATATTAATATTTAAACAAAACACAAAGAGGTAAAAGATTACCCAGGAGTCTTGTTCTTATCCTCGCTCTGGAGAGTTCAGTTGATATTGCACCTGGCATCATTCCGTATTATTAAAACCAAGTGGATCTCCCCACCAGTTCATTTGTTGTTTGTGCCAGAGTTAAATGCTGCATTGTCTCACCCTGGTTTTCTGTGTATTTTTGTGTATTTCTGTATTCAGTAAACGTCCTGAGGTGATTGTGTCTGTGCAGACTGACCTTATGCTGAGAGAGAGGTGATTATGCATGTGTTTGGTGGAGGGCTATTTGTGTGTGTGTTTCTGTGTATGTGTATGTAGCCTCCAGTATTTATGCTGCAGTAGTTTATGTGTCGGGGGGCTAGGGTCAGTCTGTTATATCTGGAGTATTTCTCCTGTCTTATCCGGTGACCTGTGTGAATTTAAGTATTCTCTCTCTCTCTCTCTCTCTCTCTCTCTCTCTCTCTCTCTCTCTCTCTCTCTCTCTCTCTCTCTCTCAGGACCTGAGCCCTAAGACAATGCCTCAGGACTACCTGGCTCGATGACTCCTTGTCCCCAGTCCACCAGGCCGTGCTGCTGTTCCAGTTTCAACTGTTCTGCCTGTTCACCAGACGTGCTACCTGTCCCAGTCCTGCTGTTTTCAACTCTATAGAGACAGCAGGAGTGGTAGAGATACTTTTAATGATCAGCTATGAAAAGCCAACTGACATTTACTCCTGAGGTGCTGACCTGTTGCACCCTCGACAACCACTGTGATTATTATTATTTGACCCTGCTGGTCATTTATGAAGATTTGAATATCTTGGCCATGTTCTGTTATAATCTCCACCCGGCACAGCCAGAAGAGGACTGGCCATCCCTCATAGCCTGGTTCCTCTCTAGGTTTCTTTCTAGGTTTTGGCCTTTCTAGGGAGTTTTTCCTAGCCACCGTGCTTCTACACCTGCATTGCTTTCTGTTTGCGGTTTTAGGCTGGGTTTCTGTACAGCACTTTGAGATATCAGCTGATGCAAGAAGGGCTTTATAAATACATTTGATTTGATGTGGTGGGAGATTGAGTGGGTTTTCAGCCTGTGTCTGGCTGGGTCTGGGCAGACCGTGGCGAGGTGGATGGTGGGTACCGGGGCTGAGAGATTCCCCTGCCCTGGCCATGCCTGTAGAGTGCCTCTGTCTAGCTGGCACCATGCCACCCACAGCCTGGGCCACTGGGACTGCATGGAGTTATACAGGCAGGAAGAGAGGGCAGGTGGAGAGGGCAGGACGAGAGGGCAGGAGGAGAGGGCAGGAGGAGAGGGCAGGAGGAGAGGGTAGGAGGTGAGGACATGAGGAGAGGGCAGGAGGAGAGGACAGGAGGAGAGGGCAGGAGAGTAGATAAGGGAGGGAAGGAGGAAAGGGCAGGAGGAGAGGGCAGGAGGAGAGGACAGGAGGAGAGGGCAGGAGGAGAGGGCAGGATGAGAGGACAGGAGGAGAGGACAGGAGGAGAGGGCAGGAGGAGAAGACAGGAGGAGATGGCAGGAGAGTAGATAGGGGAGGGAAGGAGGAAAGGGCAGGAGGAGAGGGCACGAGGAGAGGGCAGGAGGAGAGGGCAGGAGAGTAGATAAGGGAGGGAAGGAGGGGGTAATCACGTAAAAAAAATGAACACAGCCAAAGAAAGACAGGAAGAGTATGTAACCATGGAAACCCACAACCAAAGCTCAGACCAGAGCTACATTTGTCTCTCTTCTCGCCTTTCTCTTCCCTCTTCTCTCCTTCATCCTCCCTCCTTCCTCTTCTCTTCTTCCTCTCTCCTCCCTCCTCTCTCCTGCATCCTACCTCCTTCCTCTTCTCTCCTTCATCCTCCCTCCCTCCTTCCTCTTCTCTTCTTCCTCCTCTCTCCTACCTCCTCTCTCCTTCATCCTCCCTCCTTCCTCTTCTCTTCTTCCTCCTCTCTCCTTCCTCCTCTCTTCTTACTCCTCTCTCCTCCCTCTTCTCTCCTTCATCCTCCCTCGTTCCTCTTCTCTTCTTCCTCCTCTCTCCTTCCTCCTCTCTTCTTCCTCCTCTCTCCTCCCTCTTCTCTCCTTCATCCTCCCTCCTTCCTCTAATCTTCTTCCTCCTCTCTCCTTCCTCCTCTCTCCTTCCTCCTCTCTCCTTCATCCTCCCTCCTTCCTCTTCTCTTCTTCCTCCTCTCTCCTTCCTCCTCTCTTCTTCCTCCTCTTTCCTTCCTCTTCTCTCTTCTCTCCTTCCTCCTCTCTCCTTCCTCCTCTCTCCTGAATCCTCTCTCCTGAATCCTCCCTCCTTCTCTCTTCTCTTCTTCCTCCTCTCTTCTTCCTCCTCTCTCCTTCCTCCTCTCTTCTTCCTCCTCTCTCCTTCCTCCTCTCTCTTCTCTCCTTCCTCTTCTCTCCTACCTCACAAAGAGTTAGGCTCCACAATGTGTTGGGTGGGGGAGCATGTGTGTCTGTGTGTGTGTGTTTTGGAATGATCTTGCAAATATCTTGCAAAAGCTAAATCAGTGGTGTGAAACTAAATCTTGTAAGTGATGTAGTGTATGACTCTATACGTTAACCCAAAGTGAAAATAACTGTGGTTGAATGAGACTGGTTTGTTTCTGTGTTTCTGTTTGCATGTCTTATTGTAAACACTAGTCCATGCATGTCTCTATGTGTGTTCTCTCCTCCATACTTTAACATCAGTAATCCCTTCATGATTCATATTGAGTGTGTGCTCATATTATTCAACGATGAATGTCTCTCATAGTGTCTCTCGCAGTCGCTATGGCTTAGTCACTGTCTAATGATACACACATACACACACACACACAAAAAACAACAGGCGGTCAGGCAGATCCAGAGACAGATTGTCCTGTGTTAACTCCGTCTACCGTCATTATGAGCAGCCTCTATATTACAGTCTCTATACTGTCTCTATACTGTCTCTATACTGTCTCTATACTACAGTCTCTATATTACTGTCTCTATACTGTCTCTATACTACAGTCTCTATACTGTCTCTATACTACAGTCTCTATACTGTCTCTATATTACAGTCTCTATACTACAGTCTCTATACAGTATCTATATTGTCTCTATACTGTCTCTATACTACAGTCTCTATATTACTGTATCTATACTGTCTCTATACTGTCTCTATACTACAGTCTCTATACTGTCTCTATACTACAGTCTCTTTACTAGTGTCTCTATACTACAGTCTCTATACTGTCTCTATACTAAAGTCTCTACACTGTCTCTATACTACTGTCTCTATACCTCAGTCTCTATATTACTGTCTCTATAATGTCTTTATGCTGTCTCTTTAATGTCTCTATACTACCGTCTCTATACTACAGTCTCTATACTACTGTCTCTACACTGTCTCATTACTGTCTCTATACTACTGTCTCTATATTGTCTCTATACTGTCTCTATACTACAGTCTCTATACTGTCTCTATATTACAGTCTCTATACTACAGTCTCTATACTGTATCTATACTGTCTCTATACTGTCTCTATACTACAGTCTCTATACTGTCTCTATACTGTCTCTATACTACAGTCTTTATACTGTCTCTATACTACTGTCTCTATATTACTGTATCTATACTGTCTCTATACTACAGTCTCTATATTACTGTCTCTATACTACAGTCTCTATACTGTCTCTATACTACAGTCTCTGTACTGTCTCCATACTACAGTCTCTATACTGTCTCTATACTGTCTCTATACTACTGTCTCTATACTGTCTCCATACTGTATCTATACTGTCTCTTTAATGTCTCTATACTGTCTCTATACTACTGTCTCTAAATTACTGTCTCTATACTGTCTCTATATTACAGTCTCTACATTGTAGTCTCTATACTACTGTCTCTATATTACAGTCTCTATACTACAGTATCCATATATTACAGTCTCTATACTGTCTCTATACTTTCTCTATAATTTCTCTATACTTCAGTCTCTATATTACACTCTCTATACTGTCTCTAAACTTTCTCTATACTTTCTCTATATTACAGTCTCTATATTACAGTCTCTATACTACTGTCTCTATACTGTCTCTATACTGTCTCTATACTGTCTCTAAACTTTCTCTATACTTTCTCTATATTACAGTCTCTATATTACAGTCTCTATACTACTGTCTCTATAAGGTCTCTATACTGTCTCTATACTGTCTCTATACTACAGTCTCTATACTACAGTCTATACTACTGTCTCTATACTGTCTCTATAATGTCTCTATTCTGTCTCTATATTACTGTCTCTATGCTGCTGTCTATATTACTGTCTCTATACTGTCTCTATACAGTCTCTATACTACTGTCTCTATACTGTCTCTATACTGTCTCTATACTGTCTCTATATTACTGTCTCTATACTGCTGTCTATATTACTGTCTCTATACTGTCTCTATACTACAGTCTCTATACTACTGTCTCTATATTACTGTATCTATATTACTGTATCTATACTGTCTCTATATTACTGTCTCTATATTACTGTCTCTATACTGTCTCTATATTACTGTCTCTATACTGTCTCTATACTACATTCTCTATACTACTGTATCTATACTGTCTCTATACTGTCTCTATACTGTCTCTATATTACAGTCTCTATACTGTCTCTATACTACAGTCTCTATACTGTCTCTATACTGTCTCTATACTGTCTCTATATTACAGTCTCTATACGGTCTCTATACTACAGTCTCTATACTACAGTCTCTATACTGTCTCTATACTGTCTCTATACTGTCTCTATATTACTCTCTCTATACTGTTGTCTATACTACAGTCTCTATACTGTCTCTATACTGTCTCTATACTACAGTCTCTATACTACAGTCTCTATATTACAATCTCTATAATGTCTCTATACTACTGTCTCTATACTACAGTCTCTATACTGTCTCTATACTACAGTCTCTATACTACAGTCTCTATACTACAGTCTCTTTACTACAGTCTCTACATTACAGTCTTTATACTACTGTCTCTATACTGTCTCTATACTGTCTCTTTAATGTCTCTATACTACATTCTCTATAGTACAGTCTCTATACTACAGTCTCTTTACTACAGTCTCTACGTTACAGTCTTTATACTACTGTCTCTATACTGTCTCTATACTACTGTCTCTATACTGTCTCTTTAATGTCTCTATACTGTCTCTTTAATGTCTCTTTAGTACAGTCTCTATACTACAGTCTCTATACTGTCTCTATACTGTCTCTATACTACTGTCTCTATACTACAGTCTCTATACTGTCTCTATACTACAGTCTCTATACTACAGTCTCTATACTGTCTCTATACTGTCTCTATACTGTCTCTATACTGTCTCTATATTACAGTCTCTATACGGTCTCTATACTACAGTCTCTATACTACAGTCTCTATACTGTCTCTATACTGTCTCTATACTGTCTCTATATTACTCTCTCTATACTGTTTTCTATACTACAGTCTCTATACTGTCTCTATACTGTCTCTATACTACAGTCTCTATACTACAGTCTCTATATTACAATCTCTATAATGTCTCTATACTACTGTCTCTATACTACAGTCTCTATACTGTCTCTATACTACAGTCTCTATACTACAGTCTCTATACTACAGTCTCTTTACTACAGTCTCTACATTACAGTCTTTATACTACTGTCTCTATACTGTGTCTATACTGTCTCTTTAATGTCTCTATACTACATTCTCTATAGTACAGTCTCTATACTACAGTCTCTTTACTACAGTCTCTACATTACAGTCTTTATACTACTGTCTCTATACTGTCTCTATACTACTGTCTCTATACTGTCTCTTTAATGTCTCTATACTGTCTCTTTAATATCTCTTTAGTACAGTCTCTATACTACTGTCTCTATACTGTCTCTATACTACAGTCTCTATACTGTCTCTATACTGTCTCTATACTACTGTCTCTATACTACAGTCTCTATACTGTCTCTATACTACAGTCTCTATACTACAGTCTCTATACTGTCTCTATACTGTCTCTATACTGTCTCTATACTGTCTCTATATTACAGTCTCTATACGGTCTCTATACTACAGTCTCTATACTACAGTCTCTATACTGTCTCTATACTGTCTCTATACTGTCTCTATATTACTCTCTCTATACTGTTTTCTATACTACAGTCTCTATACTGTCTCTATACTGTCTCTATACTACAGTCTCTATACTACAGTCTCTATATTACAATCTCTATAATGTCTCTATACTACTGTCTCTATACTACAGTCTCTATACTACAGTCTCTTTACTACAGTCTCTACATTACAGTCTTTATACTACTGTCTCTATACTGTCTCTATACTGTCTCTTTAATGTCTCTATACTACATTCTCTATAGTACAGTCTCTATACTACAGTCTCTTTACTACAGTCTCTACATTACAGTCTTTATACTACTGTCTCTATACTGTCTCTATACTACTGTCTCTATACTGTCTCTATATTACTGTCTCTATACTGTCTCTATACTACTGTCTCTATACTGTCTCTATACTACAGTCTCTATACTGTCTCTATACTGTCTCTATACTACTGTCTCTATACTACAGTCTCTATACTGTCTCTATACTACAGTCTCTATATTACTGTATCTATACTGTCTCTATACTGTCTATAATGTCTCATCCTCTAACCTGCTGTCTATACTCACTTACTCCCTGATCTACTGTCTCACCCTCTGACCTACTGTTTAACAATCTGACCTACTGTCTCACTCACTGACCTGCTGTCTACACTCACTTACTCCCTGACCTACTGTCTCACTCTCTGACCTACTGTCTCACTCTCTGACCTACTGTCTCACTCTCTGACCTACTGTTTAACAATCTGACCGACTGTCTCACTCACTGACCTGCTGTCTACACTCACTTACTCCCTGACCTACTGTCTCACTCTCTGACCTACTGTCTCACTCCCTGACCTACTGTCTCACTATGTGACCTACTGTCTCACTCTCTGACCTACTGTCTCACTCTCTGACCTACTGTCTCACTATCTGACCTACTGTCTCACTCTCTGACCTACTGTCTCACTCTCTGACCTACTGTCTCACTCTCTGACCTACTGTCTCACTCTCTGACCTTCTGCCTAAGCCTCTGACCTACTGTCTCACTATCTGACCTACTGTCTCACTCTCAGACCGACTATCTCACTCTCAGACCTACTGTCTCACTCTCAGACCTACTGTCTCACTCTCTGACCTACTGTCTCACTCTCCGACTTTCTCTCACTCTCTGACCTACTGTCTCACTCTCTGACCTAATGTGTCACTCTCTGAACTTCTGTCTCCACTCACTTACTCTCTGACCTGTCTCACTCTCTGACCTACTGTCTCTCCCTCTGACCTACTGTCTCCAGTCACTTACTCTCTGACCTTCTGCCTCACCCTCTGACCTACTGTCTTACCCTCTGAGATATTGTCTCACTCTCTGACCTACTGTCTCACCCTCTGACCTACTGTCTCACTCTCTGCCCTACTGTTCCACTCTCTGACCTTCTGTCTCACTTTCTGACCTACTGTCTCACTCTCAGACCGACTATCTCACTCTCAGACCTACTGTTCCACTCTCTGACCTTCTGTCTCACCCTCTGACCTACTGTCTTACCCTCTGAGATATTGTCTCACTCTCTGACCTACTGTCTCACCCTCTGACCTACTGTCTCACTATGTGACCTACTGTCTCACTCTCTGACCTACTGTCTCACTCTCTGACCTACTGTCTCACTCTCTGCCCTACTGTTCCACTCTCTGACCTACTGTCTCACCCTCTGACCTACTGTCTCACTCTCAAGATGTGTTTCTGACTGCTCAGGAAGGAATACAATACTTGTCTGTGTGCACGCTGCACGTGTGTGAGGGTTCAGGTTAAAGGGCCTGTTCCATGGCAAGACAGTACGGTGTCCACTGAGGGAAAAAAGAAGAAAGGAGAACAAGATGAGAGGAATGAGAGGAAGAAGTAAAGAGGAGAGAAAAGATGTCACTCATTTTGCGGGCTCCATTGCTCTTCTCTCATCTGAGAGAGAACTCCATGTCATCACGTCCTCCCCTCTCTCCTCTGCCTGCCAATAACAACTCCTCTGTGTGTTTAACATCCAGCTTCAGTGTCAAACTCAGATTAGAGCCGGAGAGGAAGGTTGACGTGTTACGTGCTCCTAACCAATTGTGCTGTCTTGGTAGTTTTTTTTACATTGTTTGAAACTTGTTTTTTTTTAAACTTATTTTGAACATAATGTTGCTGCTACCGTCTCTTATGACCAAAAATAACTTCTGGATATCAGAACAGAGATTACTCACCTTGAACTGGAATAAGCTTTTTCCTTAAACGAGTCTGACGAGTCTGACAAGTTCGACGCGAAGGATATACTGCTTTCTCGGGAACAAGCCCAAATCCCAGTCATTTGCGTGAAGAAGGTTTGTCATTTACGGAGGTCGGGTTTGCCTTCTGAGAATTCGTAGGCGAGCGAGTAAACTCCCACTGCAATCCATTCTATTCGCCAACGTGCAGTCGTTGGAAAATAAAATTGATGACCAATGATCTAGACTATCCTACCAACGGGACATTAAAAACTGTAATATCTTATGTTTCACCTAGTCGTGACTGAATGACGACACGGATAATATAGAGCTGGGGGGATTTTCCACGCACTGGCAGGAGAGAGAAGCTATGTCTGGTAAGACGAGGGGTGGGGGTGTGTGTCTATTTGTCAATAACAGCTGGTGCGGGATGTCTAATAGAAATCTCGAGATATTGCTCGCCTAAGGTAGAGTACCTTATGATAAGCTGTAGACCACACTATCTACCAAGAGAGTTCTCATCTAAATTATTCGTAGCCGTCTATTTACCACCACAGAATGAAGCTGGCACTAAGACCGCACTCAACCAACAGGCAAGCTACTCTATTCGGCCATAAGCAAACAAGAAAATGCTCATCCAGAAGTGGCGCTCCTGGTGGCCGGGGACGTTAATGCAGGCAAACTAAAATCAGTTTTACCTCATTTCTACTAGCATGTTGCATGTGCAACCAGAGGGGAAAAAAACTCTAGACTACCTTTCCTCCACACACAGAGACACGTACAAAACTCTCCCTCGCCCTCCATTTGGCAAGTCTGACCATAATTATATCCTCCTGATTCCTGCTTTCAAGCAAAAAAGCGTATGCGTAAGAACAGACTGGAATATGTTCCGGGATTCATCCAATGGCATTGAGGAGTATACCACCTCAGTCATCAGCTTCATCAATAAGTGCATAGAATATGTTGTCCCCACAGTGACCGAACGTACGTATCCCAAACAGAAGCCATGGATTACAGGCAACCTCTGCATCGAGCTAAAGACTAGAGCTGCCGCTTTCAAGGGGGACACTAATCCGAACGCTTATAAGAAATCCCGCTATGCCCTCAGACAAACCATCACACAAGCAAAGCGTCAATACAGGATTACGATTGAATCCTACTACATCGGCTCTGATGGTCGTTGGATGTGGCAGGATTTGAAAAATATTACAGACTACAAAGAGAAACCCTGACGCGAGACTACCAGACGAGCTAAATGCCTTTTATGCTCGCTTCGAGGCAAGCAACACTGAAGCATGCACGAGAGCACCAGGTGTTCTGGAGCAAGACCTTTAAAAAGGTCAACATTCACAAAGCCGCAGGCTAATTTCGTCAAAGCATGCTCGGACCAACTGGTAAGTGTCATCACTGACATTTTCAAACTCTGTGTCTGTAATACCTACATATTCAAACAGACCACCATAATCCCTGTGCCCAAGGAAGAGAAGGTAACCTGCCTAAACGATTACCGCCCTGTAGCACTCACATGTGTAGCCAGGAAGTGCTTTCAAAAGCTTGTCAAGGCTCACAACAACAGCATCCTTCCAGATAACTTAGACCCACTCCAATTTGCATACCATCCCAACAGATCCTCAGATTACGCAATCTCAATCGCACTCCAAACTGGCCTTTAACATAACATTATAATATTCATCCCCCATAGTATTCCTATATTTTCTATTTTGTTGCCTTACAACCTGGAAATAAAATATATATTTATTTATATTTTTTGGAGGGGGTTTGATTTACACAACATGCCTACCATTTTGAAGATGCAAACATGTTTTCTTGTGAAACAAACAAGAAATTAGACACAAAAAACCAGAAAACTTGAGCGTTCATAACTATTCATCCCTCCCAAAAGTCAATACTTTGTAGATTCACCTTTTGCAGAAATTACAGCTGCAAGTCTCTTGGGGAATGTCTCTATAAGCTTGGCACATCTAGCCACTGGGGTTTTTGTCCATTTTCAAGGCAAAACTGCTCCAGCTCCTTCAAGTTGGATGTGTTCTGCTGGTGTACAACAATCTTTAAGTCATACCACAGATTCTCAAATGGATTGAGGTCTGGGTTTTGACTAGGCCATGCCAAGACATTTAAATGTTTCCCCTTAAACCACTCGAGTGTTGCTTTAGCAGTATGATCATTGTCCTGCTGGAAGGTGAACCTCCGTCACAGTCTCTAATCTCTGGAAAACTAAAACAGATTTCCCTCAACAATTTCCCTGTATTTAACACCATATATCCTTCCTTCAATTCTGAACATTTTCCCAGTCCCTGCCAATGGAAAACATCCCCACACCATGATGCTGCCACCACCATGCTTCACTGTGGGGATGGTGTTCTCAGGGTGATGTGAGGGGTTGGGTTTGCGCAAGACATAGAATTTTCCTCGATGGCCAAAAAGCTCATTATTGAGCTCTCATCTGACCAGAGTACCTTCTGCCATATGTTTGAGTGTCCTACATGCCAATAGGCAATCACCAAACATGTTTTCTTATTTTTTCTTCAAGCAATGGCTCTTTTCTGGCCACTCTTCTGTAAAGCCCAGCTCTGTGGAGTGTACTGCTTAAAGTGGTCCTATGGACAGATACTCCAATCTCCCATGTGGAGCTTTGCTGCTCCTTTAATAAGGGTTAACTTTGGTATATTGGTGCCTCACTGTATATAGACTTTTTGTTTTCTTTTGTTGTACTGTATTATTGACTGTATGTTTTGTTTATTCCATGTGTAACTCTGTGTTGTTGTATGTGTCGAATTGCTTCGCTTTATCTTGGCCAGGTCGCAGTTAGCCTACCTGGTTAAATAAAGGTGAAATAATAAATAAATACAAAATAAAATATAGTCTCATTATTGTTATGTTAATGTATTACATTTTATACATTTTTTACTTCAGTTTATTTGCTAAATATTTGATGAACACTTTGTTGAACTGCACTGTTGTAATGAAGCCTTTCAGGGTAACGTTTAT